>NC_048598.1:193690993-193770019 GCF_003668045.3 Cricetulus griseus
TTAGGCTTAGGCTTAGGGTTAGGGTTAGGGTTAGGTTTTGCGTTAGGGTTATGGTTACGGTTAGGTTTAGCGCTATGGTTAGGGTTAGGCTCAGTGTTAGGTTTAGTGTTAGGCTTAAGGTTAGGGTTAGGTTCAGGATTAGTGTTAGGGTGAGGGTTAGGGTTAGGGTTAGGGTTAGGTTTAGAGTTAGGGTTAGGGTTAGGGTTAGAATTAGGCTTAGGTTTAGGTTTAGGCTTAGGGTTAGGATTAGGGTTAGGGTTAGGTTTAGGGTTAGGATTAGGTTCAGGGCTAGGGTTAGTTTTAGGCTTAGTTTCATGGTTATGTTTAGGGTTAGGGTTAGGTGCAGGGTTAGTTTTAGGGTTAGGGTTAGGTTTAAGGTTAGGGTTAGGGATGTGTTCAGGGTTAGTTTTAGAGTTAGTGTTAAGGTTTGCGTTAGGTTTAGGTTTAGTTTTAGGGTTAGGGTTAGTATTATGGTTAGGCTTCATGTTAGGGTTAGGGTTAGGGATAGGGTTAGGGTTAGGGTTAGGTTCAGGATTAGTGTTACTCATAGGGTTTGGCTCAGTGTTATGGTTAGGGTTAGTTTTTGGCTTAGGGTAAGGGTTTGGGTTATGATTAGAATTAGGCTTAGTGTTAGGGTTAGGCTTAGGTTTAGGGTTATGGTTATGGTTAGGGTTAGGTTTAAGGTTAGTTTCAGGGTTAGGGTTAGGGTTAGGGTTAGCGTTAGGGTTAGGGTTAGAATTAGGTTCAGGGCTAGGGTTAGGTTTACGCTTAGGTTCAGGGTTATATTTAGGGTTCGGGTTATGTTCAGGGTTAGGGTTAGTTTCAGGGTTAGGGTTAGGTTAGTGTTAGGGTTAGGGTTAGGGTTAGGTTTATGCTTAGGGTTATATTCAGGGTTAGGGTTAGGCTTAGGGTTACGGATAGGGTTTGGGTAATGTTCAGGGTTAGGGTTACGGTTAGGTTTACGGTTTGGGTGAGGTGTAGATTTAGGTTTATGGTTATGGTTAATATTAGGGTTAGGGTTCGCGTTAGGGTTAACATTAGGTTTAGTGTTAGGGTTATGGTTAGCGTTAGGGTTCTGGTTCTGGTTAGGTAGTGTTAGCGTTAGAGTTAGGGTTAGGACAGAGATTGAGTGTTACTTGTCATTTTGGTTAGTGTTAGGGTTAGGGTTAGCGCTATGGTTAGTGTTATGGTCAGTGTTAGCATTAGGGTTAGGGTTAGGTTTAAGGTTAGGGTTAGGGTTATGTTTAGGTTTAGGGTTTGGATTAGGTTCAGGATTAGGGTTAGGGTTAGTGTTATGCTCAGTGTTATGGTTAGGTTTAGGGTTAGGGTTAGGGTTAGGGTACGGTTTAGTTTAGGTTTAGGGATAGGATTAGGTTCAGGATTAGGGTAAGGGTTAGTGTTAGGCTCAGTTTTATGGTTAGGTTCAGGGTTAGGGTTTGGGTTAGGGTTAGGGTTAGGGTTAGGGTTAGGTTTAGGGTTAGGGTTAGGGTTGTGTTCAGGGTTAGTGTTAGTTAGGGGTTTCGGGTTAGGGTTATGGTTAGGGATAGGGTTAGGGTTATGTTCTGGGTTATGGTTAGGGTTAGGGTTAGGATTAGCTTTAGGGTTAGAGTTAGGGTTATGTTTAGGGTTAGGGTTAGGGTTAGTGTTTTATGTTTAGAGTTATGGTTAGGTTCAGGGTTTGGGTAAGGTTTAGACTTAGGGTTAGGGTTAGGGATAGGGTTAGGTTCACGGTTAGGGTAAGGGTTAGTGTTAGGCTCAGTTTTATGGTAAGGTTCAGGGTTAGGGTTTGGGTTAGGGTTAGGGTTAGGGTTAGGTTTAGGTTTAGGGTTAGGGTTATGGTTAGGGATAGGGTTAGGGTTATGTTCTGGGTTATGGTTAGGATTAGCTTTATGGTTAGAGTTAGGGTTCTGTTTAGGGTTAGGGTTAGGGTTAGGGTTAGGGTTAGTGTTTTATGTTTAGAGTTATGGTTAGGTTCAGGGTTTGGGTAAGGTTTAGACTTAGGGTTAGGGTTAGGGATAGGGTTAGGTTCACGGTTAGGGTAAGGGTTAGCGTTAGGCTCAGTTTTATGGTTAGGTTCACCGTTAGGGTTTGGGTTAGGGTTAGGGTTAGGGTTAGGTTTAGGTTTAGGGTTAGGGTTGTGTTCAGGGTTAGTGTTAGTTAGGGTTTTTGGGGTAGGGTTATGGTTAGGGATAGGGTTAGGGTTATGTTCTGGGTTATGGTTAGGGTTAGGGTTAGGATTAGCTTTAGGGTTAGAGTTAGGGTTAGGGATAGGGTTAGGTTCAGGGTTAGGGTTAGGATTAGGGTTAGGGTTAGGTTTATGTTTATGTTTAGGGTTAGGGTTAGGGTTAGCATTAGGGTTACGATTTGGGTGAGGTTTAGGTTTAGGGTTAGGGTTAGGATTTGGGTTAGGTTTCACGTTAGGGTTATGGTTAGGGTTAGGGTTAGGATTAGGTTCAGGGCTAGGGTTAGGTTTAGGTTTAGGGTTGGGATTAGGTTCAGGGCTAGGTTTAGGGTTAGGGTTATGGTTAGGATTAGGTTCAGGGTTAGGTTAAGGTTTATATTTAGGTTTAGGTTTAGTTTTAGGGTTAGGTTCAGGGTTAGGGTTAGGATTAGGGTCAGGGTTAGGGTTATGGTTAGGATTAGGTTTAGGATTAGGTTCAGGGTAAGGGTTAGGATTAGGGTTTGGGTTCGGCTCAGCGTTAGTGATAGGGTTAGGGTTAGGTTTAGGGTTAGTGTTAGCTTTAGGGTGAGAGTTACTTTTAGTATTAAGGTAAGTGTTAGGGTTAGGGTTAGTTTTAGGGTTAGGGTTAGTTTTAGGGTTAGGGTTAGGCTTAGGGTTAGGGTTAGGGTTAGGTTTAGGGTTGTGGTTAGGGTTAGGGTTAGGTTCAGGGTTAGGTTTAGGGTTAGGTCTAGGGTTAGGTTTTGGGTTATGATCAGGATTAGGGTTAGGTATTGGGTTACGATTTGGGTGAGGTTTAGGTTTAGGGTTAGGGTTAGGATTAGGGTTAAGTTTCGCGTTAGGGTTATGGTTAGGGTTATGGTTAGCCCTATGGTTAGGGTTAGGCTCAGTGTTAGGTTTAGGATTAGGCTTAGGGTTAGGGTTAGGGTTAGGTTCAGGATTAGTGTTCAGTTCAGGGTTAGGGTTAGGTTTAGGGTTAGGCTTATGGTTATGGTTAGGGTTAGGGTTAGGGTTAGGGTTACGTTTATGTTTAGGGTTAGAATTAGGCTTAGGGATAGGTTTAGGCTTAGGGTTAGGATTAGGGTTAGGATTAGGTTCAGGGCTAGGGTTAGTTTCAGGCTTAGGTTCAGGGTTATGTTTAGGTTTAGGTTTAGGTTCAGAGTTAGTTTGAGGGTTAGGGTTATTTTTACGGTTTGGGTTAGGTTTAGGGTTAGTGTTAGGGATGTGTTCAGGGTTAGGTTTAGAGTTAGGGGTACGGTTTGGGTTTGGTTTAGGTTTAGTTTTAGGGTTAGGGTTAGTATTAGGGTTAGGATCGCGTTAGGGTTAGGGTTATGGTTAGGGTTAGGGTTAGGTTCAGGATTAGTGTTAGTGTTAGGGTTTGGCTTAGTGTTAGGTTTACGGTTAGTGTTAGGGTTAGGATTAGGTTCAGGGCTAGGGGTAGTTTTACACTTAGGTTCAGCCTTATGTTTAGGGTTAGGGTTAGGGTTAGGGTTAGGGTTAGTTTCAGAGTTAGGGTTAGTTTTAGGGTTAGGGTTAGGGTTAGGTTTAGGTTTAGTTTTAGGGTTAAGGTTAGGGTTAGGGTTAGTATTAGGGTTAGGATTCGCGTTAGGGTTAGGTTTATGGTTAGGGACAGGTTTAGGCTTAGGATTAGGGCTAAGTTTATTGATGTATTCAGTGTTAGCGTTAGGGTTAGGTTTTCGGTTTGGGTAAGTTTCGGGTTTAGGGTTAGGGTTAGCATTAGGCTTAGGGTTACTGTTAGGGTTATGTATAGTGTTAGGGTTAGGATTACGATTAGGTTTAGTGATAAGCCTAGGGTTATGTTCTGGGATAGGGTTAGCGTTAGTGTTATAGTTCGCGTTAGGTTTAGGTTTATGTTTATGGTTATGGTTAGGGTTAGGTTTAGGGTTATGTTTAGCGTTAGTGTTTGGCTTCTGTTCAAGGTTTGGTTTGGTTCAGTGTTAGGTTCATGGTTATGGTTAGTGTTAAGCTTAGGGTTACTGTTAGTTTTAGGTACAGGGTTATGGTAAGGGTTATGATACCGTTTAGGTTTATGGTTAGGGTTAGTGTTAGGTTTAGGGCTAGGGTTAGGGTTAGGGTTAGTTTCAGCTTTATGTGTAGGGTTAGGGTTAGGTTCATGGTTAGTGTTAGGTTCAGGGTTAGGTTCAGGTTTAGGGTTAGGTTCAAAGTTAGTGTTAGGTTTTGGCTTAGGTTTAGCATTAGGGTTAGGTTCAGGATTATGTTTAGGGTTAGGATTATTGTTAGGGTTAATGCTAGGGTTAGATTTATGGTTAGGTTCTGGTTTAGGGTAAGGGTTAGGGTTATGGTTATGGTTAGGTTCAGGGTTAGGTTTTAGGGTTAGGGTTAGGCTTATTGTTAGGGTTACGGTTAGGGTTAGGGTTAGGGTTAGGTTTAGGGTAAAGGTTAGGGTTTGGATTTGGGTTAGCGTTAGGTTTATTTTCAGGTTTAGGTTCAGGGTTAGTGTTAGGCTTAGGGTTAGGGTTAGGGTTGTGTTTAGGTTTAGGGTTAGGATTAGGTTCAGGATTAGGGTTAGGGTTAGTGTTATTCTCAGTGTTATGGTTAGGTTTAGGGTTAGGGTTAGGGTTGTGTTCAGGGTTAGTGTTAGTTAGGGGTTTCGGGTTAGGGTTATGGTTAAGGATAGGGTTAGGGTTTTGTTCTGGGTTATGGTTTGGTTTAGGGTTAGGATTAACGTTAGGTTCAGGGTTAGAGATAGGGTTCTGTTTAGGGTTAGGTTTATGGTTAGGGTTAGTGTTATGGTTAGAGTTATGGTTAGGTTCAGGGTTAGACTTAGGCTCAAGGATAGTGCTAGCGTTAGGGTTAGGGTTATGTTTAGGGTTAGGCTCATGGATAGGCTTAGTGTTAGGGTTAGGGTTAGGGTTAGGGTTAGGTTTAGGCTTAGGGTTAGGGTTAGGGTTAGGGATAGGTTCAAGGTTAGGGTTAGGTTTAGGGTTATGGTTAGGCTTATGGTTATGTTCAGGCTTAGGGTTAGGTTTAGGGTTACGATTTGGGTGAGGTTTAGGTTTAGTGTTAAGGTTAGGATTAGGGTTAGGTTTCATGTTAGGGTTATGGTTATGGTTAGGGTTAGGGTTGGGATTAGGTTCAGGGCTAGGGTTAGTTTTAGGGTTAGGGTTAGGGTTAGGGTTAGGTTCAGGGTTAGGGTTAGGATTTGTCTTAGGGTTAGCGTTAGGGTTTTGTTCAGGGTTAGGATTAGTGTTAGGGTTAATGTTAGTGTTAATTTATGGATAGGTTCAGGGTTAGGGTTGGGGTTAGCGTTAGGTTTAGTTTCTGGTTAGGGTTAGGGTTAGGTTCGGGATTAGGGTTAGAGTTAGGGTTAGGGTTAGGGTTAGGTTCGGGATTAGGGTAATGGTTAGTGTTAGGTTTAGGGTTAGCCTCAATGTTAGGTTAGGGTTAAGGTTAGTGTTAGGGTTAGGTTTCGTGTTAGGTTCAGGATTAGCGTTAGGGTTAAGGTTAGGGTTAGGGTTAGGGTTAGGTTTAGGGTTAGGGTTGTGTTCAGGGTTAGGGTTAGTGTTAGGGTTAGGTTTAGCGTTGTAACGGCTCCTAACAGGGATATAGTTAGGATTAGTGTTAGGGTTCGAGTTAGGTTTAGGTTAGGTTAGGTTAGGTTAGGTTTAGGGTTAGGGTCAGGGTTAGGGTTAGGTTCAGTGTTAGGCTTAGGGATAGGATTAGGGTAAAGTTTAGGGTTAGATTCAGGGTTACGATTAGGATTAGGTTCAGGGTTAGGGTTAGCATTAGGGTTAGGTTTAGGTTCAGGGTTAGAGTTAGGTTTATGTTCAGCGTTAGGATTAGGGTTATGGTTAGGTTTAGGGTTAAGTTTAGGTTTAGCGTTAGTGTTAAGGTTAGGTTTAGGCTCATGGTTAAGTTTACATTAAGTTTAGGATTAGGATTAGGGATAGGTTTAGGGTTAGGGTTAGGGTTAGGTTAAGGGTAAGGGTTAGGGTTAGCGCTATGGTTAGTTTTAGGGTTAGGCTCAGTGTTATGGTTAGGGTTATGTTTAGGATTGGGTCAGGTTTAGGGTTAGGGTTAGGTTCAGGATTAGGGTTAGAGTTAGGGTTAGGGTTAGGGTTAGGTTCGGGATTAGGGTAATGGTTAGTGTTAGGTTTAGGGTTAGGCTCAGTGTTAGGTTAGGGTTAAGGTTAGTGTTAGGGTTAGTTTTCGTGTTAGGTTCAGGATTAGCGTTAGGGTTAAGGTTAGGGTTAGGGTTAGGGTTAGGGTTAGGGTTAGGGTTGTGTTCAGGGTTAGTGTGTGAGTTTCAGGGTTAGGGTTAGTGTTAGGGTTAATTTTAGGGTTGTGTTCAGGGTTAGTGTTAGTTTCAGGGTTAGGGTTCGGGTTAGGGATCAGTTTAGGGTTATGTTCTGGGTTAGGTTTAGGGTTAGGTTTAGGGTTATGTTTAGGGTAAGGTTTAGGGTTAGGGCAGTGTTTTGGTTAGGATTAAGGTTAGGGTTAGGTTTAGGGTTAGGTTTAGGGTTAGGGTTAGGGTTAAGTTTAGGGTTAGGATTTGGGTTAGCGTTAGGGTTATGTTCAGGGTTAGGGTTAGGGTTAGTGTTAGGGTTAGGTTAAGGGTTAGGGTCAGGCTTATTGTTTGGGTAATGTTCTGAGTTACTTTTGGGGTTAGGGTTAGGTTCAGGTTTACGTTCAGCATAAGTGTTAGGGTTCGGTTCAGGTTTAGGTTTAGTGTTAGCTTAAGGGTTAGTTTTAGGGTTAGGGTTAGGGTAGGTTCAGGTTTAGGTTATGGTTATGGTTAGGGTTAGGGTTAGGTTCAGGGTTAGGGTTAGTGTTAGGGTTAGGCTCATGTATAGTGTTAGCCATAGGGTTAGGTTTAGGCTCAGGGTTATGTATAGGTTTAGGTTTAGTCTTAGGGATAGGGATAGGGATTGGTTAGGGTTAGAGTTAGGGTTAGGTGTAGGTTCAGGGGTAGGGTTAAGGTTAGGGTTAGGGTTAGAATTTGGGTTATGTGAGTTCCTGCCCGCTCCCGACCCCAGGCCAGAACACCCCATCTCCCCCATCCCCCCACCCCCACCTGTGCCTGCCGGCTTGGGCCAGACACGCCCAGGCAGGGAGGAGCTCCCTGCCCCACCAATCTGCTAGCACCCCATTCTTACATTCCGCCGCCGCAGACTGACCTGGAACTAGGTGAGTGAGCTCCTGCCCGCTCCCGACCCCAGGCCAGAACACCCCACCACCCCCATCCCCCACCCCCGCCCGTGCCTGCCAGCTTGGGCCAGACACACCCTGCACCACCAATCTGCTAGCACCCCACTCTTCCATTCCGCCGAACGACCGAGGAACTAGGAACTACCGAGGAGACTGCCAGGAGCGTCAAGATCATCTAGAGTTGTGGACACTGAGTTCCTAGCCCCCACACACCACTGAGCCACAAGAGGAGATAGAGAGAACCCACCCGCACCCACTAAAAGAAGATATGGGGAGAAGACAGAATAAGATTTCACTCAACAACAGAAAGACCAACATGACACCACCAGAATCTAGGGATTCCACTCCAGCAAGAGCTGAAAAGCCCAACACAGAACATGAAGATGAGATGGACCTCAAAAATTATCTCAGCAAGTTGATAGAGACCTTTAAAGAGGAAACAAGAAAATCCCTTAAAGAAATAGAAGAGAAAGCAAACAAAAAATTAAATGAATTGGAGGAAAAGACAAACCAAAAAATTCAAGAAATAAATAAATCTCTTAAAGAATCTAAAGAAAGCCAAGAAAAAACATCCAAGCAAGTGAAGGAAGCTCTTGAAATAGTTCAAAGCATGAAAGCTGAAATACACACAATAAAGAAAACACAGAATGAGACCATGTTGGAAATGGAAACGTTGGATAAATAATCAGGAACTAAAGATGTAAGTATATCCAACAGGATTCAAGAGATGGAAGAGAGAATCTCAGCTACTGAAGACTCGCTAGAGGATATACATTCATCAACCAAAGAGAACCTCAAGTCCAACAAAACCCTAACACAAAATATCCAGGAAATATGGGACACCGTAAAAAGGACAAACCTAAGAATAATAGGTGTAGAAGAAGGTGAAGAAACACTGCTAAAAGGTACAGAAAACATATTCAACAAAATCATAGAAGAAAACTTCCCCAACCTACAGAAGGATATGCCTATGAAAGTACAAGAAGCTTACAGGACACCAAACAGACTGGACCACAAAAAGAAGTCGCCCCGACACATAATAATCAAAACACCAAATCTACAGAGTAAAGGGAAAATATTAAGAGCAGCAAATGAAAAAGGCCAAGTAACATATAAAGGCAAACCATTCAGAATCACACCTGACTTCTCAATGGAAACTCTGAAAGCCAGAAGGTCTTGGATAGATACCCTACAAGCACTAAGGGAGCATGGATGACATGCTCTACTACCCAGCAAAACTTTCAATCACTATAGATGGAGAAAACAAGATATTCCACGACAAAAACAGATTTAAACAATACATATCAACAAATCCAGCACTACAGAAGGCTCTGGAAGGAAAACTCCAACCCAACGAACATAACTACACTCACAAAAACACTGGCAGTAGTTAATCTAATTTCACCAAACACAAAAAGAAACAGGAGGGCAAAATCCACACGCAATAATACCACCACCAACAAATCCAAAACAAAGAAGAACCAATGAACAATGGACATTAATATCCCTGAATGTCAATGGTCTTAACTTACCCATAAAAAGATATAGGCTAACAGAATGGATACGAAGACAGAATCCATCCTTCTGCTGTTTACAAGAAACACACCTCAACTTCAAAGACAGGCGATACCTCAGAGTAAAAGGATGGGAAAAAATTTTCCAATCAAATGGGCTCAAGAAACAAGCTGGGGTAGCAATCCTAATATCTAACAAATTAGACTTTAAACTGAAAGCAATCAAAAGAGATAAAGAAGGGCATTTCATACTCATCACAGGAAAAGTCCATCAAGATGAAGTCTCAATCCTGAACATCTATGCCCCTAATACGAAAGCATCCACTTTTGTAAAAGAAACATTACTAAAGCTCAAACCACACATAAAACCACACACACTTATAGTAGGAGACTTCAACACCCCCCTTACACCACTGGACAGAACTACTAGGCAGAAACTTAACAAAGAAACAAAGGATCTGAAAGAAGTTATGACCCAACTGGGTTTAACAGATATCTATAGAACATTCCATCCAAACACAAAAGAATATACCTTCTTCTCAGCGCCACATGGAACCTTCTCAAAAATTGACCACATAGTTGCAGCAAATCAAACCTCCACAGGTACAAAAGTATTGAAATAACCCCCTGTATCTTATCAGACCACCATGCATTAAAGCTAGAATTCAACAGCAATATGAATTGCAGAAAACCTACATTTGTATGGAAAATGAATAACTCCCAATTGCACCATTCCTGGGTTGAGGAAGAAATAAAAAAAGAAATTAAAGACTTCCTAGAATTTAATGAGAATGTAGACACAACTTACCCGAACTTATGGGACACCCTGAAAGCAGTGCTAAGAGGGAAGTTCATAGCACTAAGTGCTCACATGAAGAAACTGGAGGAAAGTCACATTAAAGAATTGACAGAACAACTGAAAGCTTTAGAGCAAGAAGAAGCAAACACACCAAGGAGGAGTAGATGCCAGGAAATAATCAACCTGAGAGCCGAAATCAACAAAGTAGAAACTAGGAAAACAGTACAAAGAATCAATGAAACAAAGAGTTGGTTCTTTGAGAAGATCAATAAGATAGACAAACCTCTAGCCAAACTAACCAAAGGCAGAGAGAGAGAGAGAGAGCATGCTAATTAACAAAATCAGAAATGAAAAGGGAGATATAACAACGGACACTGAGGAAATCCAGAGAATCTTTAGGTCATACTTTGAAAACCTGTATTCCACAAAATTGGAAAATCTAAAGGAAATGGACAACTTTCTGGATAAATATCACTTACCAAAATTAAATCAAGATCAGATAAACAGTTTAAATCGAACTATAACCCCTAATGAGATAGAAGCAGTAATCAAAAGCCTCCCCCCCCCAAAAAAAAGCCCAGGGCCAGATGGCTTCACTGCAGAATTCTACCAGAAATTCAAACAAGAGCTAATTCCAGTACTCCTCAAACTGTTCCACACAATAGAAGCAGATGGGATATTGCCAAACTCTTTCTACGAGGCTACAATCACTTTGATACCCAAGCCACACAAAGATAAGACTAAGAAAGAGAACTACAGACCGATATCCCTCATGAACATCGATGCTAAAATACTCAATAAAATATTGGCCAACCGAATCCAAGAACATATCAGAAAAATCATCCACCATGATCAAGTAGGCTTCATCCCAGGGATGCAAGGATGGTTCAACATACGAAAATCCATCAATGTAATCCACTATATAAACAAACTGAAAAAGAAAAACCACATGATCATCTCACTAGATGCTGAAAAAGCCTTTGACAAAATCCAACATCCCTTCATGATAAAGATCTTGGAGAGAACAGGAATAACAGGAACATATCTAAACATGATAAATGCAATATACACCAAACCAATAGCCAACATCAAACTAAATTGAGAGAAACTCAAAGTGTTTCCTCTAAAATCAGGAACAAGACAAGGCTGTCCACTCTCTCCATATCTCTTCAATATCGTACTTGAACTTCTGGCTATAGCAATAAGACAAGAAAAGGGGATCAGAGGGATACAAATTGGAAAGGATGAAGTAAAACTTTCACTATTTGCAGACACCATGAATGTCTACATTAGTGACCCAAAAAACTCTACCAGGGAACTCCTACGGCTGATAAACACCTTCAGCAAGGTAGCAGGATACAAAATTAACTCAAAAAAATCAGTAGCCCTACTATATACAGATGATAAATCCAATGAGAAAGAAATCAGGGAAACATCACCTTTCACAATATCCACAAGCAACATAAAATATCTTGGGGTAACACTAACCAAAAAAGTAAAAGATCTGTACAATAAGAACTTTGAGACTTTAAAGAAAGAAATTAAAGAAGATACCAGAAAATGGAAAGATCTCCCATGCTCTTGGATAGGTAGAATTAACATAGTAAAAATGGCAATCCTGTCAAAAGCAATCTACAGATTCAATGCAATCCCCATCAAAATCCCAACACAGTTTTTCACAGACATTGAAAGAACAATACTCAACTTTATATGGAAAAATAAAAAGCCCAGGATAGCCAAAACAACTCTCTACAATAAAGGATCTTCCAGAGGCATTACCATCCCTGACTTCAAGCTCTATTATAGAGCCATAGTTCTGAAAACAGCTTGGTATTGGCACAAAAATAGACTGATAGACCAATGGAATTGAATTGAAAACCCTGATATCGACCCACGCACCTATGGATACCTTATTTTTGACAAAGGTGCTAAATCTATACAATGGAAAAAAGACAGCATCTTCAACAAATGGTGCTGGTACAATTGGATTCGGACATGCAGAAAATTGCAGATAGATCCATACCTATCACCATGCACAAAACTTAAGTGCAAATGGATCAAAGATCTCACCATAAATCCAGCCACACTGAATCTTCTAGAAGAGAAAGTGGGAACTACCCTTGAACAAATTGGCACAGGAGACCACTTCCTGAACATTATGCCAGTAGCACAGACACTGAGGTCTGCAATTAATAAATGGGACCTCCTGAAACTTAGAAGCTTCTGCAAGGCAAAGGAAACAATCAGTAGGATAAAATGACCACCCACAGAATGGGAAAAGATCTTCACTGATCCCACATCTGACAGAGGACTGATTTCCAAAATATATAAGGAGCTCAAGAAGCTAGCCACCAAAACACCAAACAATGAAATTAAAAAGTGGGGTGCAGAACTAAATAGGGAATTCTCAACAGAGGAATCTGAAATGGCTGAAAGACACTTAACAAAGTGCTCAAAATCATTGGCCATCAGAGAAATGCAACTCAAAACAACTCTGAGATACCATCTCATGCCTGTCAGAATGGCTAAAATAAAAAATACCAATGACAATCTATGCTGGAGAGGATGTGGAGAAAAAGGAACACTCCTCCATTGCTGGTGGGAGTGTGAACTTGTAAGATCACTCTGGAAATCAGTATGGTGGTTGCTCAGAAAAATGGGAATCAGTCTACCTCAAGATGCAGCCATTCCTCTCTTGGGTATATACCCAAATAGGGCATTACTTACAACAAGGACATTTGTTCAACCATGTTCATAGCAGCATTGTTTGTAATAGCCAGAACCTGGAAGCAACCTAGATGCCCCTCTACTGAAGAATGGATTGAGAAAATGTGGCACATCTATACAATGTAGTACTACTCAGCAGAAAAAAGCAACAGAATCTTGAAATTCGCAGGCAAATGGATGGAACTAGAGGAAACCATCCTGAGTGAGGTAACCCAGTCACAAAAAGACAAACAAGGTATGTACTCACTGATATATGAATTTTAGACATAGAGCAAAAGATTACCAGTATATAATGCTCTTCACCAAAGAAACTAGGAAACATGAAGGACTCTAAGAGATAAATGGTCCCCAGGAATGGAAGTGGCATGAACTCCCGAACTAATTGGGGGCATGAGGGTAGGGGGGAAAGGAGCTGCTACAATAAGAGCAAGAGAAGAGGAGAAGAGGAGAGGAAACGGAGGGGCAGAAACATTGAGTTGGGGGAAGAATAGAGGAAAGAGAGCAAGATGAGAGATACGATATCAGAGGGAGCCACTGTAGGCCCGAGAAGGGATCAGGAACCAGGGAGATCTCCAGAGACCTACAAGGATGACACGATCTGACAATCCAGGCAACGGTGGAGAGGATAACCTAAAAACCCTCCCCCTAAAATGAGATTGATGACTTCTCTTTATGCCATCCTAGAGCCCTCACCCAGTGGCTGATGGAAACAGAGACAGACATCCACAGATATACAATGAGCCGAAATCGGGAATTTAGTTGAAGAGAGGGAGGAATGAAGAACAAAGGGGTCTGTACTAGGATGGAGAAACCCACAGGAACAGGTGACCTGAACAAGGGAGAGCACATCGACCCCAGATGGTGTCCAGGAGGCCTGTACAAGACTGATCCAGATCCCTGAACATGGATGTCAATAAGGAGGCCTCTGCACTCCAGGGAGCCTCTGGTAGTGGATTAGTATTTTTCCCTGGTGCAAGAAGGGACTTTGAGAGTCCATCCCATGGGGAAGGGCCCAGGACCAGCATAGGAAGACTTGGTGGACTTTGCAGAGCCCCTGTTGAGGGCCCTACCCTGCTGGGGAGTGGTGGGTGGATGGGGTGGGGGTGGGCTGGGGGTGGGGGAGGAAGTTTGGTGGTGAAGGGAGGGAGAGGGAGAAGGGACTTGAAATAAGCTTGTTCCCTAACTAGAACTAATAAAAAAAAACAAAAAACAAAAAACAAAAAAACAAAAAACAAGAAAAAAAAGAATTTGGGTTATGTTTAGGGTTAGTCTCATGGATATGTTTAGCGTTAGTGTTAGTGTTAGGATTAGGCTTAGTCTCATGGATAGGGTTAGCGTTAGGTTAGGGTTAGGGTTAGGGTTAGGCTCATGGATAGGGTTAGCCCTAGGTTTAAGTTTAGGCTCCTGGTTCGCTATAGGTTTAGGTTTAATGTAAGTGTTAGGGTTTGGTTAGGGTTAGGGTTAGGTTTAGGGTTAGGTTCACGGTTAGGGGTAGGTTCAGGGTTAGGTTTAGGATTATGTTCAGGGTTAGGTTCAGGGTTAGGATTAGGTTCAGGGTTAGTTTTAGGTTCATGGTTAGGGTTAGGTTCAGGGTAAGGGTTAGGGTTAGGTTTTGGGTTAGGTTAGGGTTATGATTAGGTTTAGGTTTAGGGTTAGGGTTAGTGTTATGGTTAGGTTTAGGGTAGGGTTAGGGTTAGGGTTAGGATTATGTTTAGTGTTAGTGTTAGGGTTAGGGTTAGGGTTAGGGTTAGGGTTAGCTTTAGGGTGAGAATTACTTTTAGTATTAGGGTTAGGGTTAGGTTCAGCGTTATGTTTAGGGTTAAGGTTAGGTTCATGGTTACGGTCAGGTTCAGGGTTAGGGTTAGTGTTAGGTTCAGGTTTAGATTCACCGTTAGGGTTAGGGTTAGGGTTAGGGTTAGGGTTAGGGTTAGGGTTAGGGTTAGGGTTAGGTTTAGGGTTAGGTTCAGGGTTAGGGTTAGGGCTTGGTTTACGCTTATGGATATGGTTAGTTTCAGCCTTAATTTTAGGGTTAGGTTCAGGTTTAGGATTAGTGTTATTTTCAGCATTAGGTTTAGGGTTAGAATTAGGGCTAGGGTTAGGGATAGGTTTAGTGTTACGGTTATGGTTAGGTTTGGGTTATGTTTAGGGTTAGGGTTAGGGTTAGGGTTAGCGTTAGGGTTAGGGTTATGGTTAGGGTTATGGTTAGGGATTGGAACATAACTACCCATTATCTCTGTTGTACTTCCAAAGTCCAGATAAATGAAATACACAAACCTAATTCCATTGATTCGTTCATGACTACCCTATATCTCTGTTGTAGTTCCAATGTCCAGATACTACGAAATACAGAAAACTAGGTACATGGAATCTTACATAACTACCCACTTACTCTGTTGAAATCCTGAAGTCCGGATCCAACGATATAAAGAAAACTAGGCCCATGGAATCCAACAAAACTAACCAATATCTCTGTTGTAGTTCCAAAGTCCGGATACAATGAAACACACAAAACTAGGTCCATGGAATTGTACATAACTACCACAAACTCTTTTGTAGTTACAAAGTCCGGATACAATGAAATAAACAAAACAAGATCCATGGATTGCTACATAACTATCCGTTATCTCTGTTTTACTTCCACAGTCCTGATAAATGAAATACACAAAACTAGGTCATTGTCTCGTACATGACTACCCAATATCTCTGTTTTGGTTCCAAAGTCCAGATACAAGGAAATACAGAAATCTATGTCCATGGAATCGTATATAAATCCCATTATCTCTGTTGTAGTTCCAAAGTCCGGATACAACGAAATACAGAAAACTAGGTCCATAGACTCATACATAACAACCCATTATCTGTTGTAGTTGAAAAGTCCGGTTAACCGAAATGCACAAAACTAGGACCATGGATTGGTACATAACTACCCATGATCTCTGTTGTACTTACAAAGTCCGGATAAACGAAATAAACAAAACTAGGTCACTGAATCATACATGACTACCCAATATATTTGTTGTAGTTCAAAAGTCCAGATACAAGGTAATACAGAAATCTAGGTCCAAGGAATCGTATATAAGTAGCCATTATCTCTGTTTAGTCCTGAAATCCTGATACAATGAAATAAACAAAACTAGGTCCATGGAATTGTACATAACTACCACAATCTCTTTTGTAGTTACAAAGTCCGGATACAATGAATTACACAAAACAAGGTCCATGGATTGGTACATAACTATCCATTTTCTCTGTTTTACTTCCAAAGTCCGGGTAAACGAAATAGACAAAATTAGGTCTTTACTCGTACATGACTACCCAATATCTCTGTTGTAGTTCCAAAGTCCAGATACAAGGAAATACAAAAATCTAGGTCCATGGAATCGTATATAAATACCCATTTTCTCTGTTGTAGTTCCGAAATCCAGAAACAACAAAATAAAGAAAACTATGTCCATGGAATACTACATAACTACCCACTATCTCTCTTGTAGTTCCAAAGTCTAGATAGAAGGAAATACAGAAATCTAGGTCCATGGAATCGTATATAAGTACCCATTATCTCTGTTGTAGTTCCAAAGTCCGGATACAATGAAACACAGAAAACTAGGTGCATAGAATCGTACATAACTACCCACTCTCTCTGTTGTAGTTCCAAAGTCAAGGTACAACGATATACAGAAACCTAGGTGCATGGATATGTACATAACTACCCACTAACTCTGTTGTATTTGCAAAGTCCAGATACAACCAATTAGAGAAAACTAAGTCCATGGAATCATACAAACTACCCACTATCTCTGTTGTAGTTCCCAGGTACAGATACAATGAAATACACAAAACATGGTCCATGGAAAGATACATAATCCATTATCTCTGTTGTTCTTCCAAAGTCCGGATAAATGAAATACACCAAAGTAGGTTCATTGAATCATACATGACAACCCACTATCTCTGTTGTAGTTCCAAAGGCCAGATACTGTGAAATACAGAAAACTGGATCCATGGAATCATATATAACTACCCACTATCTCTGTTGTAGTTCCAAGGTTCGGATACAACTTAACACAGAAAACTAGGTTCATGGAATCATACATAACAACCTATTATCTGTTGTAGTTGAAAAGTCTGGTAAAATGAAATACACCAAACTAGGTCCATTGAATCTTACATAACTAAACACTATCTCTGTTGTAGTTCCAAAGTCAAGGTATACAGACAACGATATACAGAAAACTAGGTCCATGGATACGTACGTAACTACCAAATAACTCTGTTGTATTTAGAAAGTCCGGATACAACCAAATTCAGAAAACTTGGTCCATGGAATCATACATAACTACCCACTGTCTCTGTTGTAGTCCAAAGTCCAGATACTACGAAATACAGATAACTAGGCCCATGGATTCGTACATAAATGCCCACTATCTCAGTTTTAGTTCCAAAGTCCGAATACAATGAAATACACAGTCTTGGTCCAAGGAATGGTTCATAAACTACCCATTATCTCTCTTGTAGTTCCAAATTCCTGATACAATGAAAATAGAAAACTAGGTCCATGGAATCATAACTACCCACTATCTATGTTGTAGTTCTCAGGTACGGATACAATGAAATACACAAAACAAGGTCCATGGAATGGAACATAACCCATTATCTCTGTTGTACTTCCAAAGTCCAGATAAACAAAATACACCAAACTAGGTCCATTGAATCATACATGACAATCCACCATCTCTGTTGTAGTTCAAAAATCCACATACTATGAAATACAGAAAACTAGGTCTATGGAATTGTACATAACTACCCATTTTCTCTGTAGTATTTCCAAGTCCAAATGCAGCAAAATACAGAAAACTAGGTCCATGGAATCATACATAATTACCCACTATATCTGTTGTATTTCCAAAGTCCTGATACAACGAAAAACAGAAAACTTGGTCCATTGAATCGTACACAACTACGCACTATTTGTGTTTTAGTTCTAAAGTCTGGATACAACGAAATACACAAAAGTAGGTATATGGAATCGTTCATAACTACACACTAACTCTGTTGTAGTTGAAAATTCCAGATAAGCGAAATACACTAAACTAAGTTATGATTAGGTTTAGATTTAGGGTTATGTTTAGGGTTAGGTTTAGGGTTATGGTTAGGTTCATGGTTAGGGTTATAGTTAGGGTTAGGGTTAGGTTTAGGTTCAGTTCTAGGTTAAGGGTTAGGTTTATGTTCAGGGTTAGGGTAGTGTTAGGTTTAGGGTTTGGGTTAGGGTTAGTGTTAGTGTCAGGGTTAGTTTTATGTTCAGGGTTAGGTTTAGGGTTAGTATCAGGGTTAGGTTTAGCCTTAGGTTTAGGTTTAGCCTCAGTGTTAGTGTTAGGGCTGTGTTCAGGGTTAGGTTTAGGGTTAGGGTTTGGATTAGGGTTAGAGTTAGGGTTAGGGTTAGGGTTAGGGTTAAGGTTAGGGTTAGGCTCAGTGTTAGAGTATGCCTTAGTCTTAGCATCAGGATTAGGGTTGGGTTTAGGTTCAATGTTAGGGTTAGAGTTAGGTTTAGGGTTAGGTTTAGGGTTAGGGTTAAGGTTAGTGTTATGTTTAGGGTTGGGGTTAGGCTCAGTGTTAGGGTTAGGGTTAGGGTTAGGGTTAGGGTTAGTGTTAGGTTTAGGGTTAAGGTCAGGGTTAGGCTCAGTGTTAGAGTATGCCTTAGGTATAGCATCAGGATTAGGGTTAGGTTTAGGTTCAATGTTAGGGTTAGAGTTAGGTTTAGGTTAGTTTTAGGGTGAGGTTCAGGGTTGGTGTTGGTTCAGGGTTATGTTTAGGGTTAGTGTTAGGATTAGGGTAAATGTTAGTGTTAGGTTAGGTTTAGGGATAGGATCATTGTTAGGGTTAGGGTTAGGTTCAGGGTTAGGTTCAGGATTAGGTTTAGGTTCAGGGTTAGGGTTAGGTTTAGGGTTAGGGTTAGGGTTAGGGATAGGGTTAGGATTATGGTTAGGGTTAGGGTTAGGGTTAGGGTTAGGTTCAGGGTTATGTTCAGGGTTACTGTTATGTTCAGCGTTAGTGTTAGTTTCAGTGTTAGGTTCAAGGTTTGGGTTAGGTTCAAGGTTACTGTTAAGTTCATTGTTAGGGTTAGGGTTAGGCTTAGGGTTAGGGTTCATTTTTGGTACAGGATTATGTTTAGGGTTATGAATAGGTTTAGGTTTTGTTTTAGGGTTTGGGTTAGGTTTATGGTTATGGTTAGATTCAGAGTTAGAGTTAGGGTTAGTGTTAGGCTTAGGTTCAGTGTTAGGTTCAGGGTTAGGGTTATGTTCAGGGTTAGTGTTAGTTTCACTTTTAGGTTCAAGGTTTGGTTTATGTTCAAGGTTAGGGTTAGATTCAGGGTTAGGGTTAGGTTTAGGCTTAGGGTTAGGGTTAGTGTTAGGGTTCAGGTTATGGTTAGGGTATGGTTAGTATTAGGTTTAGGGTTGGGTCAGTGTTACTTTTATGTTCAGGGTTAGGTTTAGGGTCAGTATCAGTGTTAGGTTTAGCTTTAGGATTAGGTTTAGGTTCAGGGTTAGTGTTAGGGTTATGTTCAGGGTTAGGTTTAGGGTTAAGGTTAGCATTATGGTTAAATTTAGGGTTAGGCTCAGGGTTCGAGTTTGCATTATGTTTAGGGTTAGGATTAGGTTTAGGTTTAGGTTCAGTGTTAGGGTTAGATTAGTTTTAGGGTTAGGGTTAAGGTTAGTTTCAGGGTCAGGGTTAGGTTTAGTTTCTGGTTTAGGTTTAGGGTTAGTATCAGGGTTAGTTTTAGCCTTAGGATTAGGTTTAGGTTCAGGGTTAATGTTAGTGTTAAGTTCAGGTTTAGATTTAAGTTTTGGTTTAGGGTTAGGGTTAGGGTTAGGTTTAGATTTAGGGTTAGGTTTAGGGTTAATGTTAGGGTTTAGGTTAAGTGTAGACTCCGGGTTAGAGTTTGCATTAGGTTTAGGGTTATGATTAGGGTTAGGTTAAGGTTCAGTGTTAGGGTTAGTGTTGGTTTGGGGTTAGGGTTAGGCTTAGGGTTAGATTCAGGTTTAGGGTTATGGTTAGGCTTAGGTTCTTGTTTAGGTTCAGGGTTACTGTTAGGGTTAGGGTTAGGGTGTTAGGAGCCGTTACAAGCTGGTGCGTATGTTAGGAGCCGTTACAAGCTCTGTGCATGTGCAATAGGTAACTTTGTAACTTTCCAGCCCTTAGTCTCCGCCCCTCCCGTGACATCAAATGGTTCGATCAGCTGACGTCATATGGTCCGACGGGCTTCATCCAGTCAGAAAGTTACAGTCTGAGGCGACGGTCTTGCCAGCCTATATAAGTCTTGCCAGCCTATATAAGGAGGGGTTTTTGGGTGTTCAGAGTCTCCGCTCTGTAAGCTGATGCTCTCCCTCTCAAGAGGCATTAAAGCTTTACTGCAGAAGGATCCTGATTGTGTCCCCATGTCGTTTTTTGCTGGCGAGGCGGTTAGCTTGGGACATCTGGTGCCGAAACCCGGGAAATTGACCTCATCATCGTCAGCACCATCGGAGACCCCTTGGCAACAAGGAGGATTCAAAACTGCAGGGAGGTACGATTCGGAGAGGTATGTCTTTTCTGGACTTTAGCTTGGGATTGTTGATCTTTTTCACTGTTGTAGCAATCTTGAAGCAGTCCAGAATTACATGTCAGAAACCGAACGTAGTGAGAGGTGGGGTGTGCCCAGTCATAAAAAAGGAAAAAGGACCTCCCGGGGTGTCTAATGACAAGGGAGTGTGTACAAAAAACAAAATGGCAACGAAAAAGGAAAAAGGACCTCCCGGGGTGTCTAATGACAAGGGAGTGTGTAATTTGTTAGATGATTCTGTAAATGAGCTTGAAGCTTTAAATCTTGATAGCTCTGATGACTCTGAAAGCTCAGGAGATGAAATCTTATATACTGGGGAAACAGCTCAGCTAGGTGAAAAAGAAAGATACTATCTGGAAGACCATATACAAAGTAGCAATAAACCTCAAAGACGGCAGCTTCAAACAGCCCTCTCACAGGTTACTCCCTATGAAAAGGTAAAAAGAAAGCTGCGCCTTGCTTTTCCCATCTTTGAGGGCAGAAGGAAAAAAAAACTTACTTTAGATGTGGAACAATTGGCTTTGGGGCACATAGAACCTCCCCTTGGAATATTAATGAGCAAATGTCTTCCCTTGGTGCAGTGCAACGAGGTCTTCCCGTGCTTTCTGCATTACCCCAAAATTGGAATTTAATAATATTAGACATCAAAGATTGTTTTTTTCTCTATTCCTTTGTTTCCTCTGGACAGGCTGCGTTTCGAATTCACTGTCCCCTCCATTAATCATATGGACCCTGATAAGCGATTCCAATGGAAGGTGTTACCTCAAGGCATGGCAAATAGCCCTACCATATGTCAATTATATGTACAGGAGGCTCTCAGACCAATAAGAGAACAATATTCAAATTTAATTGTGATCCATTATATGGATGATGTGCTCATGTGCCATAGGGATTTAAGGATTCTTCGAGAGGCTTACCCTTTACTGCTTAGAAATTTACAACTTTGGGGCCTCCAAATTGCTACGGAGAAGGTCCAAATTGCAGATACTGGACACGTCTTAGGCTCCATGGTGCTCCCAAATAAGAATCTCCCACAGAAATTAAGGATTTATAGAGATGATTTACATACCTTGAATGATTTTCAAAAATTATTGGGAGACATAAATTGGCTGCGGCCGTTTTTAAAGATCCCCTCTGCGGAATTAAAACCTCTGTTTGATATTTTGAAAGGGAATACCCATATTGCCTCCCCCAGGTCTTTGACTCCCACTGCGGAGATGGCCCTCCGTTTAGTGGAAGAAGCCATTAAAGAAGCACAACTATACCGCATTGATTTATTTCAGCCTTTCTCCCTTTGTGTATTTAAAACAAAAAGATTGCCCACTACAGTATTGTGGCAAAATGGGCCCTTGTTATGGATCCACCCACATGCCTCTCCTCAGAAGATCATTGACTGGTACCCTGCTGCCATAGCTCAACTTGCCCTTAAGGGCCTGAAGGCCGCTGTCAGCCATTTTGGCAGACATCCTGAGGCCTTAATTGTTCCCTATAACTCTCTTCTAGTGCAGACTTTGGCCGCCACCTCTGATGATTGGGGCATGTTAGTCACGACCTTTTTGGGAAAAATTGATAATCATTACCCTAGACACCCTTTGTTGCACTTTGCTGCATCTCATCCTATTGTGTTTCCCCGAATCACCTCTCCTACTCCATTAAAAGACGGGTTAGTAGTATACATAGATGGTTCCAAGACTGGCCTGGGAGCCTATGTTGTGGGTACCCAGGTGTTCTTACGGCAATATGCGGAGACTTCCCCTCAGGTGGTAGAATGCTTAGTGGTATTAGATGCTCTTCAAAAATTCCCAGGTCCTCTTAACATTGTTTCTGACTCCTCCTATGTGGTCAATGCTGTAAATTTACTGGAGACGGCTGGAGTCATTAGATCCACTAGCAGAGTGGCATCTCTATTCCAAAAATTACAAGATTGTTTGTTAATCAGACAGGCTCCCATGTATATTACACATATTAGGGCTCATTCAGGACTTCCTGGCCCAATGAGCCAAGGAAATGATTTGGCAGATAAAGCCACAAGGCTGACTGTGGCAGTTTTTGTCCCCCCGCTGCAAGCCGCTAAGGCCTTCCATGACAACTTTCTGAGACCCTACGCAAGCGCTTCTCTCTTACTAGGAAAGAGGCACATGATATCATTACTCAATGTCACAATTGTTGTCAGTTTCTCCCTGTCCATCATACTGGAGTAAATCCAACAGTGATTTTACCATTACAAGTATGGCAGATGGATGTCACTCATGTTTCTTTCTTTGGGAAACTCCAGTACATGCATGTATCAATAGACACCTGCTCTGGTGTTCTCCATGCCACACCACTCACTGGAGAAAAGACCTCCCATGTAATTCAACACTGTCTTGAGGCATGGAGTGCCTGGGGAAAGCCTAAATACTTAAAAACTGACAAAGAACCTGCTTATATTTCTCAGAAATTTAAACACTTTTGTGCACAAATGCAAGTCACATGTATTACGGGCTTGCCATATAACCCTCAAGGGCAAGGCATCATTGAGTGTGCACATTGCACGCTCAAATCATACTTAATTAAACAAAGAGGGGGTATAAGGAAGGATTTGCCCCCCGTGCCACGAGTTGCCATAGCAGTGGCACTCTTCACCATAAATTTTTTTAAACTCAGATGAGCATGATCAGACCGCAGCAGAGCGACATTACTTAGACCCATATCGACCTAAAGAATTGGTGAAATGGAAAGATGTGTTAACCAATGAATGGAAAGGCCCGGATCCTATTTTAATAAGATCCAGGGGAGCTGTTTGTGTTTTCCCACAGAATGAAGAAAATCCTTTCTGGGTCCCTGAAAGACTTACCAGGACAGTCAGGGAGCAGAAGGATGCAGCAGACCAGAAACATGAAAGGGGGGAGCAAGCTGCTCCTCCTGATGTTACTGATGATGATCATGACCCCAGCTGTCCAGGGGGAACTACGTTGGGGAATCACATCAATGTTCCCACTTCCGATGCTGGTGATGTATAATGCACAGGTTTTTCCCTGATTCTTTGCCACCAATAAAGAGCTGGGCTTAGCTTTTCTGCCTGAGGATGAACAGAGCTTTGTGAAAATAGGACTATTTCTCTTAAGGGAAGTCTCTGTTTCTCAGTAGCTGACCAAGGCCTATGTGTCAATAACAATTGGACCTTTGAATTTGAGTAGAGGCTGTGAGCAGAAGCTCCCTGGCCTATGTGTTACCTCCATCCAATATGAGAATTTTACCAAAGTAGCTAATTTGTCTAAAAGCCTTTCCCAGTTTATGTTGCAGAATTGGGGCCTATGTGTTACCTTCATCCAATATGAGAATTTTACCAAAGCAGCTAATTTGTCTAAAAGCCTTTCTCAGTTTATGTTGCAGAATTGAACCTTTGAATTTGAGCAGACGCTGCATGAATTGAGAGCCGCTATTGATCTGTCACTGACGGAGGGACTGTCGTCATGGGTCACCTCAGCTGTTTCCTACTTCTAACAATGGGTGGGGGTGGGAATATCTGGCACAGCCATTTGCTGCGGATTGGTGTTGCTTCTCTGGCTGGTCTGTAGGCTCAGGGCTCAAACTAAGATCACCCAAGTGCTTGTAGCCTTGGAACAAGGGGATTCCACTAAAATTTGGTTAACAATGTTTAAGCAATAGGCCGCCGGTCAGACAGCTCTTGCACACCCAGAGCCTAGGCTCATTGCACAGGGTAGAGTGTCTGGCTTGAGCAGCAAATGAGGGATGTCGAGCAAAGCAACGCACAGAGAGTTGCCTAATATGCAGGCTTCTCTGGGAGGCATGTTGTCCTGCATAAGGGTTGCCTGCCCCATTTTCCCTTTCCCAGAAAAACGGCGGAGGACAGGTCAAGAGCGCATCGGGTCAAGCTAAAAGCCTAGCGGCGACTCTCGTACACAGTCTTATTGTATGATTTGGGAGGTACAACCTCTGCCTCTATCCCTCAATGTATGGGTGACCTACTTGCTTGTAAAAATATGAAGCCTTATCATTAATTAATAAAAAAGGGTGATATGTTAGGAGCCGTTACAAGCTCTATGCATGCGCAATAGGTAACTTTGTAACTTTCCAGCCCTTCGTCTCCGCCCCTCCTGTGACGTCATATGGTTCGCTCAACTGACATCATATGGTCCGACGGGCTTCATCCAGTCAGAAAGTAACAGTCTGAGGTGACGGTTGCCAGCCTATATAAGGAGGGGTTTTTGGGTGTTCAGAGTCTCCGCTCTGTAAGCTGATGCTCTCCCTCTCAAGAGGCATTAAAGCTTTACTGCAGAAGGATCCTGAGGAGTATCCCCGTGTCGTTTTTGCTGGCGAGGCAGTTAGCGCGGGACATCAGGGTTAGTGTTAGGTTCAAGTTTCGGGTTAGGTTCAGGGTAAGTGTTAGGTTTTGGGATAGGGTTAGGGTTAGTGTTAGGTTCAGGGTTACGTTTATTGTTAGGGTTAGGGTTAGGTTCAGGGTTAGTTTAAGGGTTAGGGTTAGGTTCAGTTTTATGGTTAGGGTTAGGCTTAGGATTAGGTCAGGGTTAGGTTCAGGGTTAGGGTTATGATTAGGTTCAGGTTTATGTTTAGGGTTAGGATTAGTGTTAGCGTTTATGTTAGGGTTAGGTTTATCGTTAGGTTCAGGGTTAGCGTAAGGGTTAGGTTTAGGGTTAAGGTTAGGGTTAGGTTCAGGGTTAGGGTTAGGGTTAGCGTTAGAGTTAGGGTTAGGTTCCGTGTTAGGTTCAGGGTTAGTATTAGGTTTAGGTTTAGGTTTAGGGTTAAGTTCAGCCTTAGGGTTTGGTTCAGGGTTAGGGTTAGTGTTAGGTTCAGGGTTAGGTTTAGAGATAGAGTTAGGGTTATGTTCAGAGTTAGGGTTAGTTTCACTGTTTGGTTCAAGGTTTGGGTTATGTTCAAGGTTAGGTTTAGGTTCAGCATTTTTAGGGTTAGGGTTAGGGTTAGGCTTAGGGTTAGGGTTAGTTTTAGGTACAGGGTTATGGTTAGTGTTGGGATTAGGGTTAAGCTTAGGGTTAGGGTTATGGCTATGTTTAGGGTTAGGGTTAGAGTTAAGGTTAAAGGTAGTGGAATCGTACATAACTACCCATTATCTCTGTAGTATTTCCAAGTCCAGATACAGCGAAATAGAGAAAACGAGGTCCATGGAATCGCACATAACTACCCACTATCTCTGTTGTAGTTCCAAATAACTGATACAATGAAAAAGAGAAAACTAGGTCCATGGAATCATACATAACTATCCACTATCTGTGTTTTTTGTTCCAAAGTCAGGATACAACGAAATACACAAAACTAGGTATATGGAATCATTCATAACTATGCACTAACTATGTTGTAGTTCAAAGTCCGGATACAAAGAAATACAGAAAACTAGGTCCATGGAATCGTACATAAGTACCCTCTATCTCTCTTGTAGTTCCAAAGTCCAGACACAATGAAATACAGAAAACTAGGTACATTGAATCTTGCACAACTAAGCACTATCTGTGTTATACGTCCAAAGTCCACATACAACCAAATACTGAAAACTAGTTCCATGGAATCTTACATAACTACCCACTATCTCTGTTGTAGCCCAAAGTCCGGATACAACTTAATACAGAAAACTAGGTCCATGGAATCATACATATCAACCCATTATCTGTTGTAGTTGAAAAGTCCGCATAAACGTGTACACCAGACTAGGTCCAAGGAATGGATCATAACTACCCACTATCTCTATTGCAGTTCCAAAGTCCGGGTACAAACAAATACAGAAATCTAGGTCCATGGAATCATACATAACTACTTACTATGTCAGTTGCAGTTTAATGTTCAGATACAACTATTACAGAAAAATAGGTCCATGTAATCTTACATAACTACCCATTATCTCTGTTGTAGTTCCTAAGTCCGGATTCAATGAAATACAGAAAACTAGGTCCATAGAATCACACATAACTACCCATTATCTCTGTTGTACTTCCAATGTCCGTATAAAAAAATACACAAAACTATGTCTATTGAATCATTCATGACTACCCTCTATCTCTGTTGTAGTTCCAAAGTCTGGATACGACAAAATACAGAAAACAGGGCTATGGAATCACACATAACTACCCATTATCTCTGTTGTAGTTCCAAAGTCCGGATACAACGAAATACAGAAAACTAGGTCCATGGAATCATACATAACTACTCACTATCTCTGTTGTAGTTCAAAGTCCAGATACTACTTAAAACAGAAAACTAGGTCCATAGAATCATACATAACTACCTACCATATCTGTTGTAGTTCCAAAGTCAAGTTACAATGATATACAGAAAACTAGGTCCATGGATGCGTACATAACTACCCTCGAACTCTGTTGTATTTCCAGAGTCTGGATACAAGAAAATACAGAATACTAGGTCCATGGAATCATACATAACTACCCACTATCTCTGTTTTAGTTCCAAGATCCGGATACAATGAATTATACAAAACAAGGTCCATGGAATGGTACATAACCCATATCTCTGTTGTACTTCCAAAGTCCGGATAAATGAAACACACCAAACTAGGTCCATTGAATCAAACATGGCAACCCACTATCTCTGTTGTAGTTCCAAAGTCCAGATACTATGAAATACAGAAAACTAGGTCCATGGAATCGTACATAACTACCCACTAACTCTGTTTTAGTTCCAAAGTCCAGAAACAACGAAATACACTTTACTTGGTGAAAGGAAAGGTACATAACTACCCACTATCTTTCTTGTGGTTCCAAAGTACTGATACAAAGGAAAATAGAAGCCTAGGTCCATGGAATCATACATAACTACCCAATCTCTGTTGTAGTTCCAAATTCTGGATACAACGAAAACCAGAAAACTAGGTCCATTGAATCTTACATAACTATGCACTATCTGTGTTTTAGTTCCAAAGTCCGGATAAAACAAAATACAGAAAACTAGGTAAATGGAATAATACATGCCCACTTACTCTGTTGTTGTTCCAAAGACCAGATAAAACAAAATCCAAAAATAGGTCCATGGAATCATACATAACTACAATCTATCTCTCTTGTAGTTCCAAAGTCCAGACACAACTAATACAGAAAACTAAGTCCATTGAATCTTACATAACTACCCACTATCTGTGTTGTAGTTCCAAAGTCCACATACAACCAAATACAGAAAACTAGGACAATGGAATCTCACATAACTACCCACAATCTCTGTTGTATTTCAAAGTCCGGATACAACTTAATACAGAAAACTAGGTCCATGGAATCATACATAACAACCCATTATCTTTTTTAGTTGAAAAGTCCGGATAAACGAAACACAAAACTAGGTCCATGGATTGGTACATAACTCCCATTTTCTCTGTTGTACTTTCGAAGTCTGGATAAATGAAATAAACAAAACTAGGTCCATTGCATCATTCATGACTACCCTCTATATCTGTTGTAGATCTGAAGTCCAGATACAACGAAATAAAGAAAACTAGGTCCATGGAATAGTACATAACTACAATCTATCTCTCTTGTAGTTCCAAAGTGCTGACACAACGAATACAGAAAACTAGGTCCCTTGAATCTTACATAACTATGCAAAATCTCTGTTGTAGTTCCAAAGTCCACATACAAGGAAATAAAGAAAACTAGGTCCATGGAATAGTACATAACTACCCATTATCTCTGTTGTAGATCCAAATTCCGAATACAATGTAATACAGAAAACTAGGTCCATAGAATCGTACATTTTGTTCTGTAGTACCAAAGTCAAGGTACAACCATGTACAGAACAGTAGTTCCATGGAAGCATACATAACTACCCACTAACTCTGTTGTATTTCCAAAGTCCGGATACAACCAAATACACAAAACTAGGTCCATGGATTGGTACATGACTACCAATTATCTCTGTTGTAGTTCCAAAGTCGGGATAAATGAAATACACAAAACTAGCTCCATGGATTGATACATAACAACCCATTATCTCTGTTGTACTTCCAAAGTCCAGATAAATGAAATACACAAAACTGGGTCCATTGAATAGTTCATGACTACCCTATATCTCTGTTGTAGTTCCAATGTCCAGATACTACAAAATACAGAAAACTAGGTCCATGGAATCATACATAACTACCCACTTACTCTGTTGTAGTCCTGAAGTCCGGATACAACGAAATAAAGAAAACTAGTTCCATGGAATCCAACATAACTACCCACTATCTCTGTTGTAGTTCCAAAGTCCGGATACAATGAAATACCCAAAATTAGGTCCATGTAATCGTTCATAACTACCACAAACTCTTTTGTAGTTACAAAGTCCGGATACAATGAATTAAACAAAACAAATCCATGGATTGGTACATAACTATCCGTTATCTCTGCTTTACATCCAAAGTCCAGATAAACGAAATACACAAAACCAGGTCATTGACTCCACATGACAACCCCATATCTCTGTTGAAGCTCTAAAGTCCAGATAAAAGGAAATACAGAAATCTAGGTCCATGGAATCATACATAATTACCCATTAATCTGTTGTAGTTCCAAAGTCCTGATACACGAAAACCAGAACACTAGGTCATTGAATATTACATAACTACGCACTATCTGTGTTTTAGTTCCAAAGTCCGGATACAACGAAATACAGAAAACTAGGTCTATAGAATCGTACATAACTACCCACAATCTCTGTTGTAGTTCCAAAGTCAAGGTACAATGATATACAGAAAACTACGTCCAAGGATTCGTACATAACTACCCACTAACTCTGTTGTATTTTCAAAGTCGAAATACAACGAAATACAGAAAACTAGGTCCATGGAATCATACATAACTACCCACTATCTATGTGGTAGTTCCCAGGTATGGATACAATGAAATACACAAAACAAGGTCCATGGAATGGTATATAACCCATTACCTCTATTGTACTTCCAAAGTCGAGAAAACAAAATACACCAAACTAGGTCCATTGAATCATACATGACAACCCACTATTTCTGTTGTAGTTCCAATGTCCAGAAACTAGGAAATACAGAAAACTAGGTCCATGGAATCGTACATAACTACCCATTATCTCTGTAGTATTTCCAACTCCACATAGTGAAATACAGAAAACTAGGTCCATGGAATCATCATATATATATATATATATATATATATATATATATATATATATATATACACACTATCTCTGTTTTAGTTCCAAAGACCAGATACAACGAAATACACTTATCTTGGTCCAAGGAATGGTACATAACTACCTAGTATCTTTCTTGTAGTTCCAAAGTCCTGATACAAAGAAAAACAGAAACCTAGGTCCATGGAATCATACATAACTACCCACTATCTCAGTTGTAGTTCCAAAGTCCGGATACAATGAAAACCAGAAAACTAGGTCCATTGAATCTTACATAACTACGCACTATCTGTGTTTTAGTTCCAAAGTCCAGATACAACAAAATACTGAAAACTAGGTAAATGCAATCATACATGCCCACTTACTCTGTTGTTGTTCCAAAGAACAGATAAAACAAAATATGGAAAACTAGGACCATGGAATTGTACAAAACTACAATCTATCTCTCTTGTAATTCCAAAGTCCTGATACAACGAATACAGAAAACTAGGTCCACTGAATCTTACATAACTACGCACTGTCTTTGTTGTAATTCCAAAGTCCACATACAACCAAATAGAGAAAACTAGGTCCATGGAATCTTACATAACTACCCACTATCTCTGTTGTAATTCAAAGTCTGGATACAGCTTTATACAGAAAACTAGGTCCATGGAATCATACATAACAACCCATTATCTTTTTTAGTTGAAAAGTCCGGATAAATGAAATACACAAAACTAGGTCCATGGATTGGTACATAACAATCCATTATCTCTGTTGTACTTCCAATGTCTGGATAACCAAAATACACAAAACTAGGTCCATGGATTGATATATAACTACCCATTATCTCTGTTGTACTTCCAAAGTCCGGATAAATGAAATACACATAACTAGGTCCATTGCATTTCATGACTACCCTCTATCTCTGTTGTAGTTCCAAAGTCCAGATTCTACGAAATACAGAAAACTATGTCCATGGAATCGTACATAACTATCCACATACTCTGTTGTAGTTCTGAAGTCCGGATACAACAAATAAAGAAAACTAGGTTCATGTATTATTACATAACTACCCACTATCTCTCTTGTAGTTCCAGGGTCTGGATACAACAAAATACAGAAAACTAGGTCCATGGATTCCCACATAACTACCCATTATCTCTTTTGTATTTCCATAGTCCGGATACAATGAAATACACAAAACAAGGTCCATGGATTGGTACAGAACTATCCATTATCTCTGTTTTATTCCAAAGTCGGGGTAAACTAAATACACAACACTAGGTCAGTGACTTGCCCATGACTACCAGATATCTCTGCTGTAGTTCCAAAGTCCAGATGCAAGGAAATACAGAAATCTATGTTCATGGAATAGTATATAAGTACCCATTATCTCTGTTGTAGTTCCGAAGTAAAGATACAATGACATAAAGAAAACTAGGTGCATGGAATAGTAGATAATTATGCACTAACTATCTCTCTTGTAGTTCCAAAGTCCACATACAAGGAAATACAGAAATCTAGGTCCACAGAATCATATATAAGTACCCATTATCTCTGTTGTAGTTCCAAAGTACAGGCACAACGAAATACAGAAAACTAGGTCGATAGAATCGTACATAACTACACACTAACTCTGTTGTAGTTCCAAAGTCAAGGTACAATGATATACAGAATACTAGGTCCATGGATGCGAACTTAACAACCCACGAACTCTGTTGTAGTTCCAAAGTTGAGATACAACCAAATACAGAAAATAGGTCAATGGATTCATACATAACTACCCACTATCTCTGTTTTAGTTCCAAGGTTCGGATACAATGAAATATTGTATTTCATTGTACATGTATTTCAAGGTCCATGGAATGGTACATAACCCATAGTTCCAAAGTCCAGATACTATGAAATACAGAACACTAGTTCCATGGAATCGTATATAAGTACCCATTATCTCTGTTGCAGTTCCAAATAGGGATAAAATGTAATACAGAAAAATAGGTCAATGGAATCATGCATATCTACTCACTATCTCTTTTGTAGTTCAAAGTCCAGATAAAACTTAATACAGTAAACTAGGTCTATGGAATCATACATAATTACCCATTATCTCTGTTGTAGTTCCCAGTACAGATACAATGAAATACACAAAACAAGGTCCATGGAATGCTACATAACCCATTATCTCTGTTGTACTTCCAAAGTCCGGGTAAACGAAATACACCAAACTAGGTCTATTGAATCATACATGGCAACCCTCTATCTCTGCTGTAGTTCCAAAGAACAGATACTTAATACAGAAAAATAGGTCCATGGAATCGTACATAACTACCCATTATCTCTGTTGTAGTTCCAAATTCCTGATACAGCGAAATACAGAAAACTAGGTCCATGGAATCATACATAAGTACCCACTCTCTCTGTTGTAGTTCCAAAGCCCAGATACAACTAAATACAGAAAACTAGGTCCATTGCATCCTACATAACTATGCACTATCTGTGATTTAGTTCCAAATTCCGGGTACAACGAAGTACAGAAAACTAGGTAAATGGAATCATACTTATCCACTTACTCTGTTGTTGTTCCAAAGACCAGATAAAACGAAATACAGAAAACTAGGTCCATGGAATCATACATAACTACCCTCTATATCTCTTGTACATCCAAAGTCCAGATACAACGAAATACAGAAAACTAGGTGCGTTGAATCTTGCATAACTACCCACTATCTGTGCTGTACTTCCAAATTACGGATACAACGAAATACACAAAACTAGGTACATGAAATCTTACATAACTACGCACTATCTCTGTTGTAGTTCCAAAGTCCACATACGACCAGATACTAAAACTAGGTCCATGGAATCTTACATAACTACATGCTATCTCTGTTGTAGTTCAAATTCCGGATACAACTTAATACAGAAAACTAGGTCCATGGAATCATACATAACAACCCATTGTCTCTGTTGCACTTCCAAATTCTGGATAAACAAAATACACAAAACTACGTATATGGAATCATACATGACAACCCACTATCTCTGTTGTAGTTCCAAAGTCCAGATACTGCGAAATACAGAAACCGGGACCATGGAATCATACATAACTACCCACTATCACTGTTGTATTTCCAATTTGGGGCTACAACGAAAAACAGAAAACTAGGTCCATTAAATCGTACATAAGTACGCACTATCTTTGTTTTAGTTCCAAAGTCCGGATACAACGAAAAACACAAAACTAGGTTTATGGAATCGTTCATTACTATGCACCAACTCTGTTGTAGTTCAAAGTCCGGATAGAACAAAATACAGAAAACTAGGTAAATGGAATCTTACATAACAACCCACTTACTCTGTTGTTATTCCAAGTACCAGAGATAATGAAATACAGAAAACTAGGTCATGGAAACTTACGTAACTATGCACTATATCTATTGTAGTTCCAAAGTCTGGATAAAACGAAATACACAAAAGGTGGTCCAATGAATCTTACATAACTACGGAGTATCTCTGTTGTAGTTCCAAAGTCAAGGTACAACAATATATAGAAAACTAGGTCCATGGATGCGTACATAACTACCCACTAACTCTGTTGTATTTCCAAAGTACGGATACAACCAAATACAGAAAACCAGGTCCATGGAATCATACATAAGTACCTACTATCTCTGTTGTAGTAACAAAGTCTGGATACAACGAAAAACAGAAAACTAAGTCCATGGAATCTGACATAAGTACGCACTATCTGTGTTTTAGTTCCAAAGTCCGGGTACAACGAAATATACAAAAGTAGGTATATGGAATCATTCATAACTACGCACTAACTCTGTTGTAGGTCAAACTCTGGATACAACGAAATACAGAAGACTAGGTAAATGGAATCTTACATAACAACCCACTTACTCTGTTGTTATTCCAAAGACCAGATGTAACGAAATACAGAAAACTAGGTGCATGAAATTGTACACAACTATACTCTATCTATCTTGTAGTTCCAAAGTCCAGACACAGCGAAATACAGAAAACTAGGTCCATGGAATCTTACATAACTACCCACTATCTCTGTTGTTGTTCAAAGTCCGGATACAACTTAACACAGAAAACAAGGTCCATGGAATCATACATAACTGTAGGGAGACACCCTAGCCCTGCCTAATAGTCCTGGGACAGGTACCAGGTAGACCTGGGATTTGCCCATAAGGGCGTGGTGAAGGAAAGCCAGGGTGAGGTAAAGGAGCTTCTTAAGAGGCTGCACGTGGGGACCCTGGCCCCTTTTGTTCTGGTTGCGCTTGCTGGGTCCTATAACCTAGCTCTGGCCTGTGTTTTGCCCTGGTGTCTTCTTGAATAAAGAGACTCAAATCACTACAGGTGGAGCCCAACTAACCCATGATCCGCCCGAGGGGCACACAGGAGAGGCTGAAGCACCCTGCCGAAACACCATTCAGTGAGTTCTCGCTGGCCCATGCCTGCATTCCCTCCCCTGCCCTCTCCTCCCCTGGGCCCTGGTGCCTAATCTTCCTGCTGGGACTTCTGACTCCTGCTGTATTTCCACACCCCTGGCGTTAGCCTCCCCTGCCCCCGCCCGCCTGCAGGAGACCAGGCCTTGCTTTGTCTGGCTCTCTGGCTGCCTGGAAGAATTCTCCTGGGCACTCACTTTAGCTAGCTACGTGTGTGCGCTTAAGGCCTGGACGCACAGCAGAGTTTTTTTCAGCTTTCATCCACAGGGAAAGCACCCGCTTCACGCTGCTACTATTCCCCTGTTCCTGCCTGTCTGTCTATACCTGCTGCTGCCGTCTGCTGGGCCAGACCCTGACAGGGTAAGCCTTTCAACTCTATCTGTGGGCACAGCCACCTGCCTGATGCAAATACCCGATAGGTAAGTTCTAAAGAATTCCTTAGTGGCAAAAGCAGATTTCTGTGAGTCAGATCCTACTCTAGATAGACGCGCTGTGCCACCTGCTGGCCGGCACGTGGTTACTACAACCGGAAATGAAATTACCAATAAATATGGCTACATTTCCTTTGCAGATAGACATGTATAACATATCTTATGCTTATATGCATTCACTGCTGGAGGAGCTGGCTGACTTGCAAAATATTGGCTTATATGTTTTGTTAGCTGTGACTTTCTTGATTCACGTGTCGTTGTTCCTCAAGAACAGAGGGAAATTTGATCTCTCTACCCACTTGCAGGACATACAAGCCTTACGTAGCCAGGCTCTAAATGAATCAAAACTTACCTATTCATTGCTTCTTGAGCTGTTAGAACAAAAACTGTATGATGGGCTCCATTCAATGTTCTATATGATACAGGCAGATCTGTCTACTACTCAAGCTGAAGTGCAGCACATTTATAACAACATAAAAATAGACAGATGCTCCATCTTAGAGTCTTTACAAGCCGATCGGGCAAAGGACAGTGATGAGATTCAGGAACTTATTCAGACCTTACAGATCAAACAGACTACAGACCATGAGGAACTAAAATCTAGTTTAGGGATGATGCAAACTCAACAGGCTACAGACCATGAGGAACTGACATCTAGTTTAGGGATACTGCAAACTAAACAGGCTACAGACCATGGGGAACTGAAATGTAGTTTAGGGATACTGCAAACTAAACAAGCTACAGACCATGATGCCTTAATGGCTAGGCAGGCAGCAGACTGTGAATCGTTGGAGACGGTATGCTGCTGCTTAGAAACTCAGCTAGGCTCTCTCTCCTATTCCTTTGTTACTAAGGTACAAGAGACCCAGAATAGGCTTCAACAATCAGATAATGCCCAATAGCTGGGAAATGTGAGAGGGACTATAATGAACTTAGAACTGAGTTTCAAAGCTTACAGGAGGAGTTACAGACCAGGGTTGCCAAACTGGAAACGTCTACCGAGTTCATGGCAGAGATTAATCGCAACCTTGATTCTAAATTTCAATCTCTGAATGGCTATTTCCAGGCCACCCAAATGCTAGCTAGGGATGAACGTATTACTCGTCTAGAAAATCTTACAGGAGAATTGTCGAAGCAAATCGTGGATTCCGCATCACGCCTTGAATCTTTTATGGTGCATGAGATTAAAGCCTCTCATGAGGAAATTCTGACCTGGCTGACATATCTTGAACAAGAAGACACTGACTCACTCCCATCTGAGATGCACAATTCGAGAAGGTATTTCAATCACCCTAAAGCGGTTACACACACACCTTTAGCATACCCGGCCATGGTGGTGGACAAGCAACCATCTAAAAAACACTCCCAGGGACAGACAGCATATACGTGGCAACCAACCCAATTAAAGGATCTTAGGCATATTAAGGAATCGGTTGTCTCATATGGTCTTCATAGCCCATATGTAAAACAGGTGTTGCATTCGTGGGCCACCTTTAACAGGGTGACCCCACAGATTGGGTAGGATTGGCATCAGCTGTACTCGAGAATTTCTGCTTAATTGAATGGAGCGCATTATTCAGGGAAGAAGGAGGGCTCCTAGAACGGCACGCCACCAGGGACGGAGTTGATGCACCGCTCCAAAAAATCCTAGGAGAAGGTATTTATGCTGACCCACAGATTCAGGCTGAATATGACGACCATATGCTGTTCCTATGCAGGACAGCAGCACTAAATGCATGGGACAAGGTTCGTGAATCAGGAGAACAACTAGAAGCTTTTACAAAAATAGAATTAATTAATTAATTACAAAAAATCAATTAATAGGGACAAACAGAATCATTTAAAGACTTTTTAGACAGATTGACCAGAGCAGTAGACAAACAGGTAGCAGATCCAACAATACGACATTCAATTGTGTATAGCTTAGCTTATAACAGTGCAAACCCAATATGCAAAAGAATACTTTTGCCTCTAAAGATCAGCTCAGCTCCACTAGAAGAATGGCTTTTGCATACTTTCCATGTTGACTGTAACATACAAGATGCTGGAATCAGGGGAGAAGAAGCTGTCTCAAGAGGTTTCAACAAACAACAGGAGATTAGAAAAGATAGCAACAGAAGGACTTGGGAAGGAAGAGCACCTTACAGGGGCTCACACAGGTACCATGAGGCCAGTGCTCATCGCCACCTTGACCCAGAGCCTCGCATAGGAAGAGCACTCTCCAGAAGTCCATGGAGGAATTAGGAGAATAGATGTTTAGGCTGTGGTTAAATAGGACATACAAGGAAAAATTGTAGACAGAGAAATTATAACGATTCCCCACGCAACAGGTCTTTGCCCTCTGGGTTATGTAGGAGATGTGGTAAGGGCAAACACTGGACTAATGAATGCAGATCAACTGGGGATGTTTAGGGGAACTTATTGGCGCTGGGAAACTCAGAAGGGGGCCTCAAGCAGGCCCCTGCCCCGAGAACAGTTCGATCATTCCCAGTAACAGTGGAAGACAATCTCTCACAGGACGAATAGATAGTTCCTTGCCTATGGTGGAAAATGATACTGCTCTAGAGGGTAGTTTAAATAGTGATGAAGAATCTCATGTGACTGGTGAAAATGACAAACGCATATTTTGGCAAGCTTCTCTTAATGATAAAAGGCCTCAGTTAAAAATTAAAGTTAATAATAAAATTATTTCTGGCTTAGTGGACACTGGAGCTGATGTGACTATTATCACTCAGAAATGTTGGTTTAAAAAATGGCCACTTAAAGAGGCAAATGTACAATTTTTAGGAATTGGAACTCTATCGAGTTTGACGGAGTGTTAACTCGATGGTTTGTATTGGACCGGAAGGACAAAAAGGAATACTGAAACCTTATGTAGCAGATATTGGTATAAATTTATGGGGTCGTGATTTATTACAGCAATGGAATACTCAAATTAACATCCCTCCAGTGTCAGATACGAATTCTAGACAATCGCTGGATAGTAGAAAGGATCGGGTAAGATGCCATGGAAAATGGTTACCAACTATCCAGGCTGTACAGACACTAAATACAAATGACAGGCCTTCAGAGGAACCAAAGGCCCTGCCATTAAAATGGCTTATAGATGAACCAGTCTGGATAGGGCAATGGCCTTTGACCTCTGAAAAGCTTGAGGCTCTAGCAAAGTTAGTACAGGAACAGCTAGAGGCTGGTCACATAGAGCAATCTGCCAGCCCTTGGAATTCTCCTGTATTTGTCATCAAGAAAAAGTCATGTAACTGGAGAATGTTGACAGACCTGAGAGCCATAAATAAGGTAATTCAGCCTATGGGCACTCTACAGCCTGGAATGCCATTGCCTTCCTTAATATCTAAAGGATGGCCGATCATAGTAATTGACCTTAAAGACTGCTTTTTCACTATACCATTACAAGAAAGTGATAGAGAGAAGTTTGCATTTACAGTGCCAACTCTTAATAACTCACAGCCAGTTCGGAGATACCAATGGAAGGTTTTACCTCAGGGGATGCTAAATAGGCCTACCTTGTGTCAACAATTTGTACAACAACCTTTGGAAATAATTCATAAACAATTTCCACAATCTCTTGTTTATCATTATATGGATGATATTCTTTTAGCAGATTCTAGTGAGGAAACTTTGGAACGTATGTTTAAAATGGTGAAGGAGGTTCTGCCTAGATGGGGTTTACAAATTGCCCCAGAAAAGATACAAAGAGGAGATTCTAGTAACTATTTAGGATATAAGGTAGACTTACAAAGAATCAGACCTCAAAAGGTACAAATTAGAAGGGACCGTTATCAAACTCTTAACAGTCTTCAGCAGCTACTGGGAGAAATTTCTCAATTACAGACGATTATTGGTGTGGAAGGACATGACTTAAAGCACTTAAAAATGGCACTAAAAGGTGATAAGGATTTAAACAGTCCACGAATATTATCTGCTGAGGCAGAAAAAGAGCTACAATGGGTAGAAAACAGAATATTGGATGCACACGTAGATCGGATAAACCTTGATCTAGACTGCATTCTGGTCATCTTGCCATCCAGAGAATACCCTTCTGGAATTCTGATGTAGAGGGAAGACACTATATTGGAATGGATATTCCTGCCACATAAGCAGAACAAAAAGTTAAAGACGTATATAGAAAAGATTTCTGATTTGATTTTAAAGGGCAAATTAAGACTTCGTCAATTGACTGGGAAAGACCCAGCAGAGATTATAGTACCCTTAACTAATGATGAAATTTCCTCCTTATGGAAGGATAATGAATATTGGCAAATAGCTCTCACCGACTTTTTGGGAACAATTAGTAACAACTATCCCAAAACCGACAGAATTAAATTCATAAAAAATACAGTTTGGATTCTTCCATGCATTGTAAGACAAACTCCCATTTCTGGAGTTCTTACCTTCTACACTGATGCTAAAAAACAGGTAAGGCTGGTTATAAATCAGGTGAGGTAAGTAAAGTAGTTCAAAGTCCATATACATCTGTAGAGAAAGCAGAATTATATGCAATTCTTATGGTGCCTATGGATTTTACGGAACCTCTTAATATAGTTACTGATTCCCAATATGCAGAGAGACTGCAGAATTCGTCTATGATAATACTGAACTAACCTCGTTGTTCTTGCAGTTACAGGAAACAATCAGAAACAGAAATAACCCACTGTACATTACACATATCAGATCCCATACGTGTCTGCCAGGCCCACTGGCACAAGGCAATGACAAGATCGATCGTTTATTGATTGGTACTGTGCTAGAAGCCTCAGAACTTCATAAAAAGCATCATGTAAATAGCAAGGTTTTAAAGAAGGGCTTCTCCATCACTTGGCAACAAGCCAAGGAAATAGTGAGAAACTGTCCTACTTGTTCCTTTTATAACCAAACTCCACTGCCAGCAGGATGTAATCCTAAAGGCCTTCGGAGGAATGAGATCTGGCAAATGGATGTCTTTCACTTTACAGAATTTGGAAATTTGAAATATGTGCATCATACCATTGACACATTCTCAGGTTTCCAATAGGCTACTGCTCTCAACTCTGAAAAAGCTGATTCCGTTATTACACACCTACTGGAGGTGATGGCAGTTATGGGTATACCGGCACAGATAAAAACTGACAAAGCTCCAGCATGTGTCTCCACAAAAATGGAACAGTTCTTCAAATATTATAACATTAAGCATGTCACAGGTATACCACACAACCCTACAGGACAAGCAGTCATTGAAAGGTCTAACAGGACACTTAAGGAGATGCTCCATAGGCAAGCTGGTAAGTCGAACCCCCCCCCAACATAGATTGCATAATGCCTTATTAACGTTAAACTTTCTTAATGCCAATGACAGTGGACAGACAGCTGCGGAAAGACACTGGACTACGGAAAAAACTGCTGAACTGAACCAACCAGTGTATTTCAAAGATGTGCTGACTTCGGTATGGAAAACTGGACATGTGTTAAGTTGGGGTAGGGGTTTTGCATTTGTCTCCACAGGAGAAGAAAATCTTTGGATACCATCAAAATTGATCAAGATTCGAGTTGAGGAAGACAACCCTCTCGACAAGGATGACTGACAGGTATTTGCTAAGGAACCCCCATCTAGAAGTCAAAGGACACTACATGTATGGATACTTAAGGAAAGAACATAGCTATAACCATCGAACAAAAGGAACGTGCCATACGGTAAAATTTACAGCTGTCTCTCGAATAACTCTATGTCCACTCATTTCCTAGTCCCTATTCAATTAAATCGATGCTAAATTTAGAGTTGGATTTGGCTTTCCTACTCTAAAATCCAAGCATGTTATTTAACAACATTTAAAAGTTTCTGTGTTATATCAAGAAGCCGATTGCTGTAATACAGAAAAAATGAAGAATAAGAGGACTATCTTTGTCTTTTCTTGGCTTTTTCTTTCACACCCTCTCATAATTGTTATTCGTCAATGTTTGCCTTTCCCGGTACACATACATGAATAAGCGAACATTTCTCTGATGACACTTATGTTTGAGTCCCATACAGCCAACAAGAACCATCCTGACAGCAATCCCTGCATGCTCCGAAAAAGAATTGGACACCACCTCCCCGACTGCACTGGATTCGACTGACTCCGTTTCGACTGACACTCCAACCAGAACCTCCAGTAATGACTTCAATCAAGTTGAGGATTTCAACGTAGATCTTCAATCAAACAAATCTCATCTAACATGGACTAGACATAACTCATTAGAGACTTTCCCTGTACTGGCATTCTTTTTTCCCACAGGGCCCCCACATGATTATCATCATCCCATTTCAACAGGAAGTAACCTAGAAGATGCTATGTCCCCGTTCCCCATTATTGTGTAATATGGTAGTGTAAGTCTAGTTAAGAATAACCTTCTTATAGCTTAGAGTTAGGATTGGAAGAAGGTGTTCAAGTTAGACACATTTTCCACATGATTTTAAGACTTAGCTAGAATAGACATAGGATGTACCATAGCAGATTATTGTATCTTCTTGTATTTCACCCTTATGATTGTTAGTTTTGGATATTTTACACTATTAAGTTTTAATTCTCTTTTAGACTAAAAGGGGAATTGTAGGGAGAAACCCTAGCCCCGCCCAATAGTGCTGAGACAGGTACCAGGTGGACCCGGGACTCAACCAAAAGGGCGTCATGAAGGAAAGCCAGGGTAACATAAGGGAGCTTCTTAAGGGGCTGCACGTGGGAACCCTGGCCCCTTTTGTTCTGGCTGCTCTTCCTGGGTTCTATAACCTAGCACTGGCCTGTGTTTTGCACTAGTGTCTTCTTGAAAAAAGAGACTCAAATCGCTACACATAACAATATATTATCTTTTGTAGTTGAAAAGTCCGGATAAACGAAATAAACAAAACAAGGTTCTTTGCCTCATTCATGACTACCCTCTAACTCTGTTGGAGTTCCAAAGTCCAGATACTACGAAATACAGAAAACTAGGTCCATGTAATTGGACATAACTAGCACAGTCTCTGTTGTAGTTACAAAGTCCGGAAACAACTTAATAAACAAAAGAAGGTCCATGGATTGGTACATAACTAACCACTATCTCTGTTTTACTTCCAATGTCCAGAAAAACGAAATACAGAAAACTATGTCCATGGAATCATACATAACTACTCACTATCTCTGTTGTAGTTCAAAGTCCAGATACATCTCTAAACTGGAAACTATGTCCAGGGAATTTTACATAACTACACACATACTCTGTTTTTATTCCAATGAACTGATATAACAAAATACAGAAAACTAGGCCCATGGAATCGTACATAACTACACTCTATAACTCTTCTAGTTCCAAAGTCCAGACACAACGAAATACAGAAAACTAGGTCCATGGAATCTTATATTAACAACCCACTATCTCTGTTGTAGTTCAAAGTCCGGACCCAACTTAACACAGAAAACTAGGTCCATGGAATCATACATAACATCCTATTGTCTTTTGTAGATGAAAAGTCCGGATAAATGAAATACACTAAACTAGGTCCATGGATTGGTACATAACTACCCATTATCTCTGTTGTACTTCCAATTCCGGATAAATGAAATACACTAAACTAGGTCCATGGATTGGTTCATAACTACCCATTATCTCTGATGTACTTCAAATGTCGGGATAAACGATATATAGAAAACTTGGTCCATTGAACCATACATGACAACCCACTATGTCTGTTGTAGTTCCAAAGTCCACATACAACGAAATACAGAAAACTAGGTTCTTGAATCGTACATAAATATGCAGTATCATGGGTCAAGTTCCAAAGTCCGGATACAACGAAATATAAAACACTAGGTATATGGAATTGTTCATAACTACCCACTAACACTGTTGTAGTTCAAAGTCCGGATACAAAGAAATACAGAAAAGTAGGTAAATGGAATCTTACATAACAACCCACATACTCTGTTGTTATTCCAAAGATCAGATACAAAAATACAGAAAACTAGGTCCATTGAATCATACATGACAACCCACTGTCTCTGTTGTAGTTCAATGTCGGGATAAACGATATACAGAAAACTAGGTCCATTGAATCATACATGACAACCCACTGTCTCTGTTGTAGTTCAATGTCGGGATAAACGAAATACACAAAATTAGGTCCATAGATTGGTTCATAACTACCCATTATCTCTGTTGTACTTCAAATGTCGGGATAAACGATATACAGAAAACTAGGTCCATTGAATCATACATGACAACCCACTGTCTCTGTTGTAGTTCCAAAGTCCACATACAACGAAATACAGAAAACTAGGTCCATGGAATCCCACATAACTACCCATTATCTCTGTTGTAGTTCCAAAGTCTTGATACACTGAAATACACAAAACTAGTTCAATGGAATTGTACATAACTAGCACAATCTCTGTTGTAGTTAAAAACTCAGGAAACAACTTAATACACAAAAGAAGGTCCATGGATTTGTACATAACTACCCATTATCTCTGTTGTACTTCCAATTCCAGATAAACGAAATCCACAAAATTAGGTCCATGGATTGGTTCATAACTACCCATTATCTCTGTTGTACTTCAAATGTCCGGATAAACGATATACAGAAAACTTGGTCTATTGAATCATACATGCCAACCCACTATGTGTGTTGTAGTTCCAAAGTCCACCTACAACGAAATACACAAAACTAGGTCCTTTGAATCGTACATAACTACCCATTATATCTCTTGAAGTTCCAGGGTCCAGATACAATGAAATATAAAAAAGTTGGTCCATTGAAACTTGCATGACTACGCACTATCTCTGTTGTAGTTCCAAAGTCCGGACACAACGACATACAGAAAACCAGGTCCATTGAATCTTACAATACTACGCACTATCTGTGTAGTAGTTCCAAAGTCCACATACAACCGAATACAGAAAACGAGGTCCATGGAATCTTACATAACTATCCACTATCTCTGTTGTAGTTCAAAGACTGGATAAAACTTAATAAATAAAACTAGGTCCATGGAATCATACATAACAACCCACTATCTATTGTAGTTGAAAAGTCAGGATAAACGAAATACAGAAAACTAGGTCCATTGAATCTTGCATAACTAGGAACTATCTGTGTTCTAGTTCCAAAGTTCACATAAAACTAGATACAGAAAACTAGGTCCATGAAATCTTACATAACTACACAATATCTATTGTAGGTGAAAAATCCGAATGAACGAAATATACAAAACTAGGTCCATGGATTGGTACATAACTACCCATGATCTCAGTTGTACTTCCAAAATCGGGATAAACGAAATACACAAAACTAGGTCCATTGATTGATACATAACTACCCATTATCTCTGTTGTACTTCTGACATCGGATAAACAAAATACACATAATTAGGTCCATTGACTCATTCATGACTACCCTCTAACTATGTTGTAGTTCCAAAGTCCAGATAGTAGGAAATACAAAAACTAGGTCCATGGAATCCCACATAACTACCCATTATCTCTGTTGTAGTTCCAAAGTCAGGATACAATGAAATACACAAAACTAGGTCCATGGAATTGTAAATAACTAGCACAATCATTGTTGTAGTTACAAAGTCCGGAAATAACTTAATACACAAAAGAAGGTCCATGGATTGGTACAAAACTATCCCTTACCTCTGTTTTATTTCCAATGTCCAGATAAACGAAATGCAGAAAAATAGGTACATGGAATCATATATAACTACTCACTATCTCTGCTGTAGTTCAAAGTCCAGATAAAACTTTATACAGAAAACTATGTCCATGGAATCTTACAAAACTTCACACTTACTCTGTTGTTATTCCAAAGACAAGATACAATGAAATACAAAAACTAGGTCCATGGAATCCCACATAACTACCCATTATCTCTCTTGTAGTTCCAAAGTCTGGATACACTGAAATACACAAAACTAGGTCCATGGAATTGGACATAACTAGCATAGTCTCTGTTGTAGTTACAAAGTCCGGAAACAACTTAATAAACAAAAGAAGGTCCATGGATTGGTACATAACTATCCATTATCTCTGTTTTACTTCCAATGTCCAGATAAACGAAATACAGAAAACTCTGTCCATGGAATCATACATAACTACTCACTATCTCTGTTGTAGTTCAAAGTCCAGATACATCTTAATACTGAAAACTATGTCCAGGGAATCTTACATAACTACACACTTACTCTGTTTTTATTCCAATGAACTGATATAACAAAATACAGAAAACTAGGTCCATGGAATCATACATAACTACACTCTATAACTCTTCTAGTTCCAAAGTCCAGACACAACGAAATACAGAAAACTAGGTCCATGGAATCTTATATTAACAACCCACTATCTCTGTTGTAGTTCAAAGTCCGGACACAACTTATCACAGAAAACTAGGTCCATGGAATCATATATAACAACCTATTATCTTTTGTAGATGAAAAGTCCGGATAAACGAAATACACTAAACTAGGTCCATGGATTGGTACATAACTACCCATTATCTCTGTTGTACTTCCAATTCCGGATAAACGAAATGCACTAAATTAGGTCCATGGATTGGTACATAACTACCCATTATCTCTGCTGTATTTCCAATTCTGTATAAACGAAATACACAAAACTAGGTCAATTGAACCATACATGACAACCCACTATCTCTGTTGTAGTTCCAAAGTCCAGATACAATGAAATACAGACAACTAGGTCCATTGAATCATACATAACTACCCACTATCTGTTGTAGTTCCAAAGTCGAGATACAACCAAATACAGAAAACTAGGTCCATGGAACATTACATAAGTACCCACTATAACTTTTTAGTTCCTAAGTCCAGATACAACGAAAATCAGAAAACAAGGTCCTTGCATCGTACATAAATATGCAGTATCATGAGTCAAGTTCCAAAGTCCGGATACAACGAAATATAAAACACTAGGTATATGGAATCGTTCATAACTACGCACTAACACTGTTGTAGTTAAAAGTCCGGATACAAAGAAATACAGAAAACTAGGTAAATGAATCTCATATAACAACCCACATACACTGTTGTTATTCCAAAGATCAGATATAACAAAATACAGAAAACTAGGTCCATGGAATTGTACACAACTACACCCTATCTCTGTTGTAGTCCCAAAGTCCAGACACAGGAAGTACACACAACTAGGTCCATGGAATCTTTTATAACTGCCCACAATCTCTGTTGTAGTTCAATGTCGGGATAAACGAAATACACAAAACTAGGTCCATAGATTGGTTCATAACTACCCATTATCTCTGTTGTATTTCAAATGTCAGGATAAACGATATAGAGAAAACTTGGTCCATTGAATCATACATGACAACCCACTATGTCTGTTGTAGTTCCAAAGTCCACCTACAACGAAATACACAAAACAAGGTCCATTGAATCGTACATAATTACCCACTATATCTCTTGAAGTTCCAAAGTCCCGATATAATGAAATATAAAAAAGTTGGTCCATTGAAACTTGCATGACTACACACTATCTCTGTTGTAGTTCCAAAGTCCGGACACAACGACATACAGAAAACCAGGTCCATTGAATCTTACAATACTACGCACTATCTGTGTAGTAGTTCCAAAGTCCACATACAACCGAATACAGAAAACGAGGTCCATGGAATCTTACATAACTATCCACTATCTCTGTTGTAGTTCAAAGACAGGATAAAACTTAATAAATAAAACTAGGTCCATGGAATCATACATAACAACCCATTATCTATTGTAGTTGAAATGTCAGCATAAACGAAATACAGAAAACTAGGTCCATTGAATCTTGCATAACTACGAACTATCTGTGTTGTAGTTCCAAAGTCCACATAAAACTAGATACAGAAAACTAGGTCCATGAAATCTTACATAACTACACAATATCTATTGTAGTTGAAAAGTCCGGATGAACGAAATATGTAAAACTGGGTCCATGGATTGGTACATAACTACCCATTATCTCTGTTGTACTTCCAAAATCGGGATAAACGAAATACACAAAACTAGGTCCATTGATTGATACATAACTACCCATTATCTCTGTTGTACTCAAATGTCAGGATAAACTATATACAGAAAACTTGGTCCATTGAATCATACATGATAACCCACTATCTCTTTTGTAGTTCCAAAGTCCACATACAACGAAATACAGAAAACTAGGTCCATTGAATAGTACATAACTACCCACTTACTATGTCACAGTTCTAAACTCTGGACACAACAAAATAAAAAAAAACTCAGCCCATGGAATAGTACACAACTACCCACTATCTCTTTTGTAGTTCCAAAGTCCGGATACAACGAAATACAGAAAATTAGGTCCCTGGATTCACACATAACTACCCATTATCTGGGTTGTAGTTTCAAACTCCGGATCCAACAAAATAAAGAAAACTAAGCCCATGGAATAGTACACAACTACCCACTATCTCTCTTGTAGTTCCAAAGTCCAGATACAACGATAAACAGAGAACTAGATCCATTGCATCGTACGTAACTACACACTATCTGTGTTTTAGTCCCAAAGTCCATATACAACGAAATACTGAAAACTAGGTAAATGGAACCATACATACCCATGTAATCTGTTGTTTTGCCAAAGACCAGATAAAACAAAATACAATAAACTAGGTCTATGGAATCGTATATAACTACCCTCTATATCTCTTGTACTTCAAAGTCCAGACACAACGAAACACAGAAAACTAGGTCCATTGAATCTTGCATAACTACGAACTATCTGTGTTGTAGTTCCAAAGTCCACATAAAACTAAATACAGAAAACTAGGTCCATGAAATCTTACAAAACTACACAATATCTATTGTAGTTGAAAAGTCCGGATAAACAAAATGTACAAAACTAGGTCCATGGATTGGTACATAACTACCCATTATGTCTGTTGTACTTCCAAAGTCCGGATAAACGAAATACACAAAACTAGGTCCATGGATTGATACATAACTACCCATTATCTCTGTGTACTTCCGAAGTCCGGATAAACGAAATACACAAAACTAGGTCCTTTGCCTCATTCATGACTACTCTCTAACTATGTTGTAGTTCCGAAGTCCAGATCCTATGAAATACAGAAAACTAGGTCCATGGAATCCCACATAACTACCCATTATCCCTGTTGTAGTTCCAAATCTGGATACACTGAAATACACAAAACTAGGTCCATGGAATTGGACATAACTAGCACAATCTCTGTTGTAGTTACAAAGTCCGGACACCACTTAATATACAAAAGAAGGTCTATGGATTGCTACATAACTATCCACTATCTCTGTTTTACTTCCAATGTCCAGATAAACGAAATGCAGAAAACTATGTCCATATAATCATACATAACTACTCACTATCTCTGTAGTAGTTCAAAGTCCAGATACATCTTAATACTGAAAACTATGTCCTTGGAATCTTACATAACTACACACATACTCTGTTTTTATTCCAATGAACAGATATAACAAAATACAGAAAACTAGTTCCATGGAATCGTACATAACTACACTCTATAACTCTTCTAGTTCCAAAGTCCAGACACAACGAAATACAGAAAACTAGGTCCATGGAATCTTATGTTAACAACCCACTATCTCTGTTTTAGTTCTATGTCCGGACACAACTTATCACAGAAAACAAGGTCCATGGAATCATACATAACAACCTATTATCTTTTGTAGATGAAAACTCCGGATAAACGAAATACACTAAACTAGGTCCATGGATTGGTACATTACTACCCATTATCTCTGTTGTACTTCCAATTCCGGATAAACGAAATACACAAAACTAGGTCAATTGAACCATAAATGACAACCCACTATCGCTGTTTTAGTTCCAAAGTCCAGATACAAGAAATACAGACAACTAGGTCCATTGAGTCATACATAACTACCCACTATCTGTGGTAGTTTTCAAAGTCGAGATACAACCAAATACAGAAAACTAGGTCCATGGAATATTACATAACTACCCATTATAACAATTTAGTTCCTAAGTCCAGATACAATGAAAATCAGAAAACTAGGTCCTTGAATCGTATATAACTATGCAGTATCATGGTTTAAGTTCCAAAGTCCGGATACAACGAAATATAAAACACTAGGTATATGGAATCGTTCATAACTAAGCACTAACACTGTTGTGGTTCAAGGTCCGGATACATAGAAATACAGAAAACTAGGTAAATGGAATCTTACATAACAACCCACATACTCTGTTGTTATTCCAAAGATCAGATATAATGAAAACAGAAAACTAGGTCCATGGAATTGTACACAACTACACCCTATCTCTGTTGTAGTTCCAAAGTCCAGACACAAGGAAATACAGAAAACTAGGTCCATGGAATCTTACATAACTACTCACTATCTCTGTTGTAGTTCAAAGTCCGGATAAACGAAATACACAAAACTAGGTCCATGGATTGATACATAACTACCCATTATCTCTGTTGTACTTCCGAGGTCCTGATAAACGAAATACACAAAACTATGTCCTTTGCCTCATTCATGACTACCCTCTAACTATGTTGTAGTTCAAAGTCCCAATACTAGGAAATACAAAAACTAGGTCCATGAAATCCCACATAACTACCCATTATCTCTGTTGTAGTTCCAAAGTCCGTATACAATGAAATACACAAAACTAGGTCCATGGAATTGTAAATAACTAGCGCAATCACTGTTGTAGTTACAAAGTCCGGAAACAACTTAATACACAAAAGAAGGTCCATGGATTGGTACATAACTATCCATTATCTCTGTTTTACTTCCAATGTCCAGATAAACGAAATACAGAAAACTCTGTCCATGGAATCATACATAACTACTCACTATCTCTGTTGTAGTTCAAAGTCCAGATACATCTTAATACTGAAAACTATGTCCAGGGAATCTTACATAACTACACACTTACTCTGTTTTTATTCCAATGAACTGATATAACAAAATACAGAAAACTAGGTCCATGGAATCTTATATTAACAACCCACTATCTCTGTTGTAGTTCTAAGTCCGGACACAACTTAACAGAGAAAACAAGGTCCATGGAATCATACATAACAACCTATTGTCTTTTGTAGATGAAAAGTCCGGATAAACGAAATACACTAAACTAGGTCCATGGATTGGTACATAACTACCCATTATCTCTGTTGTACTTGCAATTCCGGATGACCGAAGTACACAAAACTAGGTCAATTGAACCATACATGACATCCCACTATCTCTGTTGTAGTTCCAAAGTCCAGATACAATGAAATACAGACAGCTGGGTCAATTGAATCATACATAACTACCCACTATCTGTTGTAGTTCCAAAGTCGAGATACAACCAAATACAGAAAACTAGGTCCATGGAATATTACATAACTACCCACTATAACTTTTTAGTTCCTAAGTCCAGATACAACGAAAATCAGAAAACTAGGTCCTTGAATCGTACATAAATAAGCAGTATCATGGGTCAAGTTCCAAAGTCCGGATATAACGAAATATAAAACACTAGGTATATGGAATCGTTCATAACTATGCACTAACACTGTTGTAGTTCAAAGTCCGGATACAAAGAAATACAGAAAACTAGGTAAATGGAATCTCATATAACAACCCACATACTCTGTTGTTATTCCAAAGATCAGATATAACAAAATACAGAAAACTAGGTCCATGGAATTGTACACAACTACACCCTATCTCTGTTGTAGTCCCAAAGTCTAGACACAGGAAATACAGAAAACTAGATCCATGGAATCTTATATAACTGCCCACTATCTCTGTTGTAGTTCAATGTCCGGATAAACGAAATACACAAAACTAGGTCCATGGATTGGTTCATAACTACCCATTATCTCTGTTGTACTTTAAATGTCGGGATAAACGATATACAGAAAACTTGGTCCATTGAATCATACATGACAACCCACTATATCTGTTGTAGTTCCAAAGTCCACATACAATGAAATACAGAAAACTAGGTCCATTGAATCCCACATAACTACCCATTATCTCTCTTGTAGTTCCAAAGTCTGGATACACTGAAATACACAAAACTAGGTCAATGGAATTGTACATAACTAGCACAATCTCTGTCGTAGTTACAAACTCCGGAAACAACTTAATAAACAAAAGAAGGTCCATGGATTGGTACATAACTTTCCATTATCTCTGTTTTACTTCTAATGTCCAGATAAACGAAATACAGAAAACTAAGTCCATGGAATCATACATAACTACTCACTATCTCTGTTGTAGTTCAAAGTACAGATACATCTTAATACTGAAAACTATGTCCATGGAATCTGTTTTTATTCCAATGAACAGATATAACAAAATACAGAAAACTAGGTCCATGGAATCGTACATAACTACACTCTATAACTCTTCTAGTTCCAAAGTCCAGACACAACGAAATACAGAAAACTAGGTCCATGGAATCTTGTATTAACAACTCACTATCCTTGTTGTAGTTCCAAAGTCCACATACAATGAAATACAGAAAACTAGGTCCATTGAATAGTACATAACTACCCACTATCTGTTGTAGTTCCAAAGTAGAGATACAACCAATTACAGAAAACTAGGTCCATGGAATCTTACATAACTACCCATTATATCTCTTGAAGTTCCAAAGTCTGGACACAATGAAATACAAAAATCTTGGTCCATTGAAACTTGCATAACTACACACTATCTCTGTTGTAGTTCCAAAGTCCTGACACAATGAAATACAGAAAACGAGGTCCATTGAATCTTGAATATCTACACTCTATCTGTGTAGTAGTTCCAAAGTCCACATACAACAGAATACGGAAAACTAGGTCCATGGAATCTTACATAACTATCCACTATCTCTGTTGTATTTCAAAGTCCGGATAAAACTTAATACAGAAAACTAGGTCCATGGAATCATACATAACAACCCATTATCTGTTGTAGTTGAAAAGTCCGGATAAACGAAATACACAAACTAGGTCCATGGATTGGTACATAACTACCCATGAACTCTGTTGTACTTCCAATGTCGGCATAAACAAAATACATAAAAGTAGGTCCATTGAATCGTTCATGACCACCCTCTGTCTCTGTTGTAGTTCCAAAGTCCAGATATTATGAAATACAGAAAAACAGCTCCTTGGAATCATACATAACTACCCACTTACAGTGTTGTAGTTCCTACATACTACCTACTATCTCTCTTGGAGTTCCAAAATGTAGATAGGAGGAAATACAGAAATCTTGGTCCATGGAATCGTATATAAATACCGATTATCTCTGTTGTAGTTTCAAAGTCCGGATACAACGAAATACAGAAAACTAGGTCCATGGAATCGTACATAACTATCCACATACTCTGTTGTAGTTCCGAAGTCCGGAAACAACGAAATAAAGAAAACTAGGACCATGGAATTGTACATAGCTACCCACTAACTCTTTTGTATTTCCAAAATCTGGATACAACCAAATACAGAATACTAGGTCCATGGAATCATACATAACTACCCACTATTTATATGGTATATCCACGGTACGGATACAATGAATACACAAAACAAGTTCCATGGAATGGTACATAACCCATTACCTCTGTTGTACATCCAAAGTCCAGATAACGAAATACACCCAACTAGGTCCATTGAATCATACATGGCAACCCACTATCTCTGTTGTAGCTCCAAAGTCCAGATACTACGAAATACAGAAAACTAGGTCCATGGAATCATGCATAACTATTCACTATCTCTGTTATAGTTAAAAGTCCAGATACAAATTAATATAGAAAACTAGGTCCCATGGAATCATACAAAACTACCCAGTATCTCTGCTGTCGTTCCAAAGTCCGGGTATAACGAAATACAGAAAACTAGGTCCATAGAATCATACATAACTACCCACTATCTCTGTTGTTGTTCCAAAGTCAAGGTACAATGATATACAGAAAACTAGGTCCATGGATGCATGCATAACTACCCACTAACTCTGTTGTATTTCCAAAGTCTGGATACAACCAAATACAGAAAACTGGGTCCATGGAATCATAAATAACTACCCACTGTCTATGTTGTAGTTCCCAGGTACGGATAAAATGAAATACACAAAACAAGTTCCACTCAATGGTACATAACCCATTACCTCTGTAGTACTTCCAAAGTCCAGATAAAGGAAATACACCAAACTAGGTCATTGAATCATACATGACAACCCACTGTTGTAGTTCCAAAGTCCTGGTACTAAGAAATACAGAAAACTAGATCCATGGATTCATACTTAAGAACCCATTATCTCTGTAGTATTGCCAAGTCCAAACAGCGAAATACAGAAAACTAGGTCTATGGAATCGTACATAAATACCCACTTATATCAGTTTTAGTTCCAAAGTCCGGATACAATGAAATACACAAACTTGTTCCACGGAATGGTTCATAAACTACCCACTATCTCTCTTGTAGTTCCAAATTCCTGATACAATGAAAAACAGAAAACTAGGTCCATGGAATCATACATAACACCCACTATCTATGTTTTAGTTCCCATGTATGGATACAATGAAATACACAAAACAAGGTCCATGGAATGGTACATAAACCATTATCTCTGTTGTACTTCCAAAGTCCAGATAAACAAAATACAACAAACTGGGTCCATTGAATCATGAATGACAACCCACTATCTCTGTTGTAGTTCTAAAGTCAGATACTACGAAATACAGAAAACTAGGTCCCACATAACTACCCATTGTCTCTGTTGTAGTTCCAAACCCAGATACAATGAAATACACAAAACTAGGTCCATGGCATTGTACATACTTACCACAATCTCCTTTGAAGTTACAAAGTCCGGATACAATGATGTACACAAAACAATGTCCATGGATTGGTACATAACTATCCATTATCTCTGTTTTACTTCCCAAGTCCCGATAAACGAAATAAACAAACCTAGGTCATTGACTCGTACATGACTACCCAATATCTTTGTTGTAGTTCCAAAGTCCGGATCCAAAGAAATATAGAAAATTAGGTCCATGGAATCATACATAGCTACTCACTATCTCTGTTGTAGTTCAAAGTCCAAATACAACTTAATACAGAAAACTAGGTCCATGGATCATACATAACTGCCAACTATCTCTGTTGTAGTAACAAAGTCAAGGTACAATGTTATACAGAAAACTAGGTCGATGGATGCTTACAAAACTACCCACAAACTCTGTTGTATTTTAAAGTCCGGATACAACCAATTATAGAAAACTAGGTCCATGGAATCATACATAACTACCCACTATCTCTGTTTTTGTTCCCAGGTCAGGATACAATGAAATATACAAAACAAGGTCCATGGAATGGTACATAACCCATATCTCTGTTGTACTTCCAAAGTCCGGATAAACGAAACATACCAAACTGGGTCCATTGAATCATACATGACAACCCACTATCTCTGTTGTAGTTCCAAAGTCCAGATACTACCAAATACAGAAAACTAGGTCCATGGAATCGTCCATAACTACCCATTATCTCTGTAGTATTTCCAAGCCCAGATACATCGAAGTACTGAAAGCTAGGTCCATGGAATCGTAAATAACTACCCACTATCTCTGTTTTAGTTTCAAAATCCGGATACAACAAAATAAAGAAAACTAGGTCCATGGAATAGTAAATAGCTACCCACTAACTCTGTTGTATTTCCAAAGTCTGGATACAACCAAATACAGAAAACTAGGTCCATGGAATCATACATAACTACCCACTATTTATGTGGTATTTCCCCGGTACAGATACAATGAATACACAAAACAAGTTCCATGGAATGGTACATAACCCATTACCTCTGTTGTACTTCCAAAGTCCAGATAATGAAATACACCCAATTAGGTCCATTGAATCATACATGACGACCCACTATCTCTGTTGTAGTTCCAAAGTCCAGATACTACGAAATACAGGAAACTAGGTCCATGGAATCATATACAACTACGCATTATCTCTGTAGTATTTCCAAGTCCACATAGCGAAATACAGAAAACTAGATCCAAGGAATCATACATATATAACCACTATCTCTGTTTTAGTTCCAAAGTCCGAATACAACGAAATACACAATCTTGGTCCAAGGAATCATACATAACTACCCACTGACATTCTTGTTGTTCCAAATTGATGATACAAGGAAAAACAGAAACCTAGGTCCATGGAATCATACATAACTACCCAATCTCTCTGCTGTAGTTCCAAATTCTGGATACAATGAAAACCAGAAAACTAAGTCCATTGAATCTTACATAACTACGCACTATCTGTGTTTTAGTTCCAAAGTCTGAATACAACAAAATACAGAAAACTAGGTAAATGGAATCATACAAGCCCAATTACTCTGTTGTTATCCCAAAGACCAGATAAAATAAAATACAGAAAGCTAGGTCCATGGAATCATACTTAACTACAATCTATCTGTCTTGCAGTTCCAAAGTCTTGACACAACAAATACAGAAAACTAGGTCCATTGAATCTTACATAACTACGCACTATCGTGTTGTAGTTCCAAGTCCACATATAGACAAATACAGAAAACTTGGTCCATGGAATCTTACATAACTACCCACTATCTCTGTTGTAGTTCAAATTCTGGATACAACTTAATACAGAAAACTAGGTCCATGGATTCATACATAACAACCCATTATCTTTTGTAGTTGAAAAGTCCGGATAAACGAAATACAGAAAAATAGGTCCATGGATTGGTACATAACTCTGTTGTACTTCCAATTATCTCTGTTGTACTTCCAAAGTCCGGATAAACGAAATACACAAAACTAGGTCCATTGCATCGTTCATGACTACCCTGTATCTCTGTTAGGTTCAGGGTAAGTGTTAGGGTTAGGGTTAGGTTCAGGGTTAGGTAAGTCTTATGGTTATGGTTATGGTTATGGTTAGGGTTAGGGTTATGTTCAGGGTTAGGGTTAGGGTTACAGTTTGGGTTAGGTTTAGGTTTAGGGTTAAATTAGGATTAGTGTTAGGGTTCGCATTATGGTTAGGTTTAGGGTTAGGGTCAGGGTTAGGGTTAGGTTTAGTGTTAGTCTTACGCCTTGTGTTAGGATTATGTTTAGGGTTAGATTCAGAGTTATGATTAGGGTTTGGTTCAGGGTTAGTTTTAGGTTCATGGTTAGGGTTAGGTTCAGGTTAAGGGTTAGGGTTAGGGTTTGGGTTTTGTTAGGGTTAGGGTTAGGGTTAGGGTTATGTTTAGGGTTAGGGTAGGGTTAGGTTTAGCGTTAGGTTCAGAGTTATGGTTAGGGTTAGCTTTAGGGTGAGAATTACTTTTATATTACTGTTAGGGTTACGTTCAGGGTTATGTTTAGGGTTAGGGTTAGGTTCAGGTTTAGGGTTAGGTTAAGAGTTAGGGTTAGGATTTGGCTTAGGGCTAGTATAGGGGGTTAGCTTAAGGGTTATGTTTAGGGTTAGGATTAGTGTTAAGGATAATGTTAGGTTTAGATTTTTGGTTAGATTCAGTGTTAGGATAAGGGTTAGGGTTATGGTTAAGGTGAGCGTTAGTGTTAGGTTCAGGGTTAGGGTTAGGTTCAGGGTAAGTGTTAGGGTTAGTGTTAGTGTTAGTGTTAGGGTTAGGGTTAGCATTAGGGTTAGGTACAGGGTTAGGTTCAGGGTTAGGGTTAGGGTTAGGTTCAGCTTTAGGTTCAGCTTTAGGGTTAGGGTTAGGGTTAGTGTTAGGGTTACCATTAGAATTAGGGTTAGGGTTAGGTTCAGGGTTAGGGTTGGTTTAGGGTTAGGGTTAGGGTTAGGGTTAGGGTTATGATTAGGGTAAGTGTTAGGGTTAGGTTCAGGGTTAGGTTCAGGGTTAGGGTTAGTTTTTGTGTTAGGGTTAGGGTTAGGGCTAGGGTTGGGGTTAGGTTCAGGGTAAGGGTTAGGGTTTTGTTCAGGTTTAAGGTTAGGTTTAGGGTTATTGTTAGTGTTATGTTAGGTCTAGGGTTATGCTTAGGGTTAGAGTTAGGGTTAGGGTTTGCGCTATGGTTAGTGTTATGGTTACGCTCAGTTTTTGGGTTAGGGTTAGGTTTAGGATTAGGTTTAGGGGTAGGCTCAGTGTTATGGTTATGGTTAGGTTTATGGTTAGTGTTCGGTTCAGGATTAGCTTTATGGTTAGGATTAGGGTTAAGGTTTTCTTCAGGGTTAGTGCTAGTTTCAGGGTAAGGGTTAGGGTTAGGGATAGGGTTAGGGTTATGTTCTGGGTTATGGTTTGGGTTAGGGTTAGGATTAGCAATAGGGTTTGGGTTTGGGTTATTTTTATGTTAGGTTTAGTGTTAGGATTAGGTATAAATTTAGGGTTAGGGTTAGGGTTCGGTTCAGGGTTGGTGTTGCTTCAGGGCTAGGTTCATGGTTAGTGTTAGGATTAGTGTTAATGTTAGTGTTAGGTTATGGTTAGGGATAGGATCAGTGTTAGGGTTAGGTTTAGGTTCATGGTTAGGGTTCGTGTTAGATTCAGGGTTAGTTTCAGTGTTAGAGTTAGTTTTAGGGTTAGTCTTAGGGTTTGGGTTATGGTTAGGGTTAGGGTTAGGTTTATGTTTATGTTTAGGGTTAGGGTTAGCTTTAGGGTTAGGGTTAGGGTTAGGGTTAGTGTTAGGGTTAGGGTTAGGTTTGTGTTCACGGTTAGTGTTAGTTTCAGGGCAAGTGTTAGGGTTAGGGATAGGGTTAGGGTTATATTCTGGGTTATGGTTAGGTTAAGGGTTAGGATTAACGTTAGGGTTTGGGTTAGGGTTATTTTTATGTTAGGTTTAGTGTTAGGGTTAGGTTTAGGTTTAGGTTCAGGGTGAGTGTTAGGTTTAGTTTCAGGGTATGGGTTATGGTTAGGGTTATGGTTATGGTTAGGGTTAGGGTTAGGGTTAGTGTTAGGGTTAGTTTTAGGTTCATGGTTAGGGTTAGGGTTAGCGTTACTGTTTGGGTTAGGTTTAGGTTTATGGTTAGGGTTAGGGTTAGGGTTAGGTTTCGGTTTAGGCTTAGGGTAATATTAGGGTTAGGGTTAGCGTTAGTGTTAGGGTTAGGTTTAGCATTAGGATTAGGGTTAGGTTTAGTGTTAGGTTTAGGCTCAGAGTTAGGGTTCCGTTGGGGTAAGGTTTAGGTTCAGTCTTAGGCTTAGGGCTAGGTTTACGGTTATGGATAGGGTTAGTTTCAGGCTTACGTTTAGGGTTAGGTTCAGGGTTAGGTTCAGGTTAGGGTTAGGGTTATGTTCAGCATTAGGGTTAGGGTTAGGTTTAGGGTTAGTGTTAGGTTTAGGTTACGGTTATGATTAGGTTTGTGTTAGGTTTTGGTTTAGGGTTAGGTTTAGGGTTAGGGTTAGTGTTAGTGTTATGGTTAGGTTCAGTTTTAGGTTCAGGGTTAGGGTAAGGGTTAGGTTTAGGTTCAGGGTTTGTTAAGGTTTAGGGTTAGGCTTATGATTAGGGTTAGGGTTAGGATTAGGTTCAGGTTTAGTTTCAGCGTTAGGGTTAGGCTTATGGTTATGGTTAGTTTTAGGGTTAGGTTCAGGTTTAGGTTCAGCGTTAAAGTTAGGGTTAGGGTTAGGGTTAGGTTCAGGATTAGGGTTAGGTTTAGTTTCAGGGTTAGGGTTAGGTTTAGGGTTAGGGTTAGGGTTAGGGTTAGGGTTAGGGTTAGGGTTAGGGTTAGGCTCAGTGTTAGGGTTAGGGTTAGGGTTAGGGTTAGTTTTATGGTTAGGGTTATGGTTAGGGTTAGAGTTAGGGTAAGGTTTAGGTTCAGGCTTAGGTTGAGGGTTAGGGTTAATTTTAGGATTAGTGTTAGGGTTAGGGATAGGGTTAGGGTTAGGTTTAGGGATGTGTTTAGGATTAGGGTTAGGGTTAGGATTAGGGTTAGGGTTAGGGACAGGTTTAGGCTTCGGGTTAGGGTTAGGTTTATGGATGTGTTCAGGGTTAGGGTTAGGGTTACGGTTTGTGTTAGGTTCAGGTTTAGTGTTTGGATTAGTGTTAGGGTTAGTGATGGGTTTAGGGTTAGCTTTAGGGTTAGGGTTAGGTTTATGGTTAGTGTTAGATTCAGGATTAGAGTTAGAGTTAGGGTTAGGGTTAGGGTTACGTTAGGGTTAGGGTTAGGGTTAGTGTTAGGGTTAGGTTTACGGTTAGTGTCAGATTCAGGATTAGTGTTAGGGTTAGGGTTAGGGTTCGGGTTAGAGTTAGTGTTAATGTTAGTGTTCGGGTTAGCGCTATTGTTAGAGTTATGGTTACGCTCAGTGTTAGGGTTAGGGTTAGGCTTAGGGTTAAGGTTAGGGTTAGGTTAGGGTTAGGGTTAGGGTTAGGGTTAGGTTAGGGTTAGGGTTAGGGTTAGGGTTAGGTTTAGGTTTAGGGTTAGGGTTAGGTTCAGGATTAGTGTTTGGGTTATGGTAGCGATAGGTTTAGGGTTATCGTTAGGGTTTGTGTTGGGTTAGGGTTAGGGTTAGGGTTAGGTTTAGCATTAGGCTTAGGGTTAGTGTTAAGCTTAGGGTTAATGTTAGAGTTAGGGTTAGGTTTGTGGTTAGGTTCAGGGTTAGGGTTAGGGTTAGGGTTATGGTTAGGGTTAGGTTTAGCATTAGCCTTAGGGTTTGGTTTAGTGTTAGGTTTAGGCTCAGAGTTAGGGTTCGCATTAGTGATAGGGTTAGCTTCAGTGTTAGGCTTAGGGCTAGGTTTACGGTTATGGATAGTTTTAGTTTCAGGCTTACATTTAGGGTTAGGTTCAGCGTTAGGGTTAGTGTTAGGTTTAGGGTTAGGGTTAGGTTTAGGCTTATGGTTATGGTTAGGTTTGTGTTAGATTTAGGTTAGGGTTAGGGTTAGGGTTAGGGTTAGGCTCAGTGTTTGGTTTAGGATTAGGGTTAGGTTTATGGTTAGGGTTAGGGTTAGGGTTAGGTTTAGGATTAGGGTTAGGTTTATGGTTAGGGTTAGGTTTATCTTCATACAGAATGTGAAGAATTGTGTTGGAATTGGATGGGAAATGAATTCAGCATATAGATTTCTATTGGTAGGATGACCAATTTTACCACAGTAATACTACCAATACATGAGCAATGAAGATCTTTCCATCTTCTGATATCATCTTCATTTTTTTCTTCAAAGACTTGAAGTTGTTATAATACAAGTCTTTCACTTCCTTGGTTAGAGTTACCCGAACATAGTTTATACTATTTGAGACTATTGACAATGTTATTGTTTCAATTTTTTTCTCATTCTATTTGTTATTTATATGTGGAGGGTCTACTGTTTCCTTTGAGTTAACCTTGTATCCACACACTTTGTTGAAAGTACTTCTCATTTGTAGGAATTCCCCATTGAAATGTTCAGTGTCACACATCATCTGCAAATAAAGATATTTTTATTTCTTCCTTTCCAGCTTGCATCTCCTTGATCTCCCTCAGTTGTCTTATTACTCTAGCTAAAATTTCAAGCACTATTTTGAATAATTATGGAGAGAATGGACAACCTTGTCTATTCCAGATATTAATGTAGTTGCTTTGAGTTTCTCTCCATTTAATTTGATGTCTATAAGCTTGCTTGTGGTGAGATATTGTTTATGATTTACTAAAGCTTGACTGAGGATTCAGAAAGCAAAGTCAGCCACAGGCCATTGAAGTCAGGAACACACCTTTAATCCCAGAAGCCATAAACTAGGAGATGGTTGTACACACCTTTAACCTTAGGGCTTAGGATTAAGAGTTCGAGGAATCTCTTTGAGTTCAAGGCCACACAGATCTACACAAGAGTGAATCATACTGAACTAGAATTATATCTCACACCTGTAATCCCAACATAGGGAAGTATATAAGACAAAAGCAGGGTCTCAGAGAGGCTATTCATTCTCCAGTCACACTAAAGATAGGCAGAAAATTGAGACTTGGGGAAGAGCTCATTTGTGGGTCAGCCATTTCAGCCTGAGTAGAGGTGAGAGTTAGTGGCCTGTTGCTTTGATTTTCTGATATTCAGCTTGAAGCTTGAACCTCAATATCAATCTCTGAATCATTTAGTTATTCTTGATATACTTGCTATACATTGCTCTTATTATGTTTAGGTACTTCCCTTGTATACATAGTCTCCTCAGGATATCTTTTTTTATTAAATTAGAAACAAACTTCTTTTACATGTCAATCTCAGTTCTCTCTTCATCCCATCCTCCCCTACTCCCCTAGCCACCCCCTATCTCAACACCTTTCTGCTCCTCAGGGAGGGTGAGACCTTCCTTGTGGGATCCTCAAAGTCTGTCATATCATTTGGAGCAGGTCATAGACCCTCCCCCAGTGTGTCCTGGCTGAGAAGAGCATCCCTCTATGTGGAGAGGGCTCCCAAATTTCATTTGTACTAGGGATAAACACCAATCCACTACCAGTGGCCCCATAGATTGTCCAGACCTCCAAACTGATTTCCTCCTTCAGCAGCTCTGGAACAGTCCTATGGGGTTCTCCAACTATCAGTCTGGGGTCCATGAGCAACCCCTTGTTCAGGACAGCTTTCTCTGTGGGTGTCTCCAGCCTGGTCTTGACCCATTTGCTCATTACTGCTCTCTCTCTGCAACTTGATTACAGAGTTCAGCTCTTTGTTAAATGTGGGTGTCTGTTTCTCCTTCCATCAGCTACTGGATGAAGGAACTAGGTTGGCATATAAGGTAGTCATCAATCTCATTATCATAGAAGGGCATTTAAGGTAGCCTCTCCACTATTGCTTAGATTGTTAGTTGGGGTCAACCATGTATATATCTGTTCTTTCCCTACTGCCAGAATTCTCTTTAAATGTATAATGGCTCCCTCTAACTCTTTTCTTGCTCTACTATACTCTTCCCATGACGAGATCATCCTGTTCCCTCATGTCCTCCTCTACCTCTTCTCCACTTCTCTTTCTTCTAACTCACTCCCCACTACTCCATGATCCCCATTAGCTTAGGAGAGCTTGTACTTTTCCCCTTCTCCAGGGCACCATCTATGTCTCTTGTAGGGTCCTCCTTTTTTCCTAGCTTCTCTGGTGGTGTGGACTGTAGGCTGCTACTTCTTTCCAATAGATCTAAAATCCACATATGAGTGAGTAAATACAATTTTTGTCTTTTTACAAGTTGGTTACCTCACTCAGGATGGTTTCTTCTAGTTCGACCAATTTGCATGCAAATTTCAAGAGTGCATTGTTTTGTTTTGTTTTGTTTTGTTTTGTTTGCTGAGTAGTACTCCATTGTGTAAATGTACGACATTTTCTCCATCCATTCTTCAGTTGAGGGGCATCTAGGTTGCTTCCAGTTTCTGGCTATGACAAATAATGTTGCTATGAACATAGTTGAACAGAAGTCCATGTTGTATGAATGTGCTTCTTCTGGGTATATGCCTAAGAGTGGAATTGTTGGATCTTGTGTTAGACTGATTCTTTTTTCCTGAGGAAGAGACGCAATGATTTCCAAAGTGGCTGTATGAGTTGGCAATCCCACCAGCAGTGGAGGAGTATTCCCCTTTCTCCACATCCTCTCCAGCATAAACTGTCATTGGTGCTTTTTATTTTAGCTATTCTGACAGGAGTAAGAGTGTATGTAGGGAGAGACCATGATTACAGGTCCTGAAGACCACACCCATATGGGCATGGTCACAGGTACAAATCAGGGAATATAAGAGCAAAGGGGGCCAGAACATGGTCTCTCTCTAGACTGAGCCAGCATTGGGAAGCATTCTGTGTCTGACCTGCTCAGGGTGCCAACCTGGTCACTGGTTATATTCCTCAGTGAGGAGACTTTGGAAATCTACAGGACCTCCTGTGGAAGTTCAGTACTTATCCCTAGCATAGGTGTGGAATTTGGGATCCCATTCCACATATAGGGATACTCTCTGAGCCAAGACACAAAGGGTTGGGCCTAGGACCTATTACAAAGGATATGATAGACTCTGATGACACCCTATGGAAGGTCTCACCTTCCCTGTGGAGCAGAAAGGGAATGGGATAGGTAGTGCTTTAGATGAGGGGGTGGTAGGGGAAGAAGGAAGGGAGAGGGAACTGGGATTGACATGTAAAACAATCTTGTTTCCAATTCAAAGGAAAAAAAGGAGTTTGAAGATCATTAATCTGGCTAAGCTACATTAGTAACACCTGTGGAGTGAACTCATGGCCAAATAGAAAGCAGAATTAGTTCCATGTCTGATGCCTTAATAGGAATACAGGGAAGAACCAAGACAGGATTAGCGAACTGGCACAGACACTTTGCTCCATGTCTGATGAATCTATTATCACAGTAAAAAAAACTGGAGTTTAGGATTGGATATTTAGAAGGGAATGTACATGCCATTCAGATACTGTCTAAGGATGAGAATATTAAAGGTTTAAAAGCATATATAAATGAAGAAACAAGAAAAATTATGATTCTATGAAATCCTTAGAATCTTATATGATTCAGGAGGTTGAATCTCTCAAAGAGACAGTGGTTGCCAGGCTACAAGCCTTGGATGACCTCTAATTGGATTCCAATTGGATTCCAGATCTGAGGCACTTATTCCAATTAAACATCAGGAAAACCTTCCTAAGTTTGTTATGTGAAGACCACTGTTTTTTTGGGGAACAATTAGCAACAATTATCCCCAAACTGACAGAATTAAATTCACAAAAATAGACAATCTGGATCCTTCCACATATTGTAAGTAAAACACCTATTTCTGGAGTCCTTACCTTCTACACTGATGCAAACAAATCAGGTAAGGCAGGATATAAATCAGAGAGATAAGTAAAGTAGTTCCAAGTCCACATAACTCTGTATAGAAGGGAGGATTCTACACAGTTCATATGGTACTTATGGATTTTACAGAGCCTGTCAATACAGTTACTGATTCTCAATATGCAGAGAGAGTTATTTTACACACCAAGATTGCAGAATTCATTCTTGACAAAACAGAATTAATCTCACTGTTTATACAATTACAAGACACACTCAGGAACCGGAGAAATCGTGTGTGTGTGTGTGTGTGTGTGTGTGTGTGTGTGTGTGTGTGTGTATCACATATCAGATCCCTTATGGGTCTTCCAGGCCCACTAGCAGAAGGCAATGATGAGATTGATCATTTATTAATATGAACTATGATTGAAGCATCAGAATTTTTTAAGAAACACCATGTAAACAGCAAAGGTTTGAAAAAGGACTTCTCCATCACTTGGCAGCAAGTGAGAAACTGTCCTACATTCTCATTTTATAATCAAGTTCCATTGCCAGCAGGCTGTAATCCTAAGGGCATTCAGAGAAATGAGGATTGGCAGATGGATGTCTTTCACTTTGCAGAATTTGGAAATTTAAAATATGTGCATCACACTATAGATATATTTTCAGGGTTTCAATGGGCTTCTGCTCTTAGCTCTGAAAAGGCCAATTCTTTTATAACACACCTGTTAGAGGTAATGGCCATTATGGGTATACCTGAACAAAGAAAAATTGGCAATGCTCAAGCATATGTCTCCACTAATTGGAACAGTTTTTGAAATATAATATTATAAACCATGTAACATGTATACCACAAAATCCCACAGGACAAGCAGTATTAGAGAGATCTAATCCAACACTGGAAGAAATGCTCCATAAACAGGAAGCAGGAAAAAAAAACCTCAAACATAAGTTACATAATACTTTATTAACACTAAACTTCCTTAATGCTAATGAGAAAGGAGAAGCAATTGCAGAAAGACACTGGACTAGAGAAAAAACTGCTGAACTGAATCAGCCAGTATACTTCAAAGATGTATTGACCTCTGTATGGAAACCAGGACATGTGTTATGTTAGGGAAGAGTTTTCCCCTTTGTTTCCATGGGAAAAGAAAATCTTTGGATACCATCAAAGTTGATCAAGATCCGAGTCAAAAAAGAAAAACCTCTAGATGAGGAGAAAGGACAGGTCATCACCAAGGTACATCTCATAAACTGTATAGAAACCTCACAAAGGAAAGGGAAGTTTTTGTTTTTATCTTCACAGGAAAACTCATTGCCAAAAACCTAAAAGACACTTCATGGGTAGATATATAAAGTAGAGAAGGTAACTATCCAAAAAGAACCATTGAACAAAAGGATTTGTCACATGGTAAACTCTAAAAATGCATATAAATCTATTTCTCTTTATTTCCTAGTCCCTGTTCAATTAAACCTTTGTTTGTCACACCTCCCTCTCTGCAACTGGATTCCAGGAAATTGTCTCAGTTTTTTAGCTGTTTAGGTGTTTGCTTCTGTTTCCATCATCTATTGGATGAAGGCTCTATGATGGCATACAAGGTAGTCATCAATTTCTTTATAGGGCAAAGACATTTAAGATAGCCTCTCCACTATTGCTTAGTTTCTTAGTTGGGATCATCCTTATAGACCTCTGGACATACTTAGTGCCAGATATCTCTTTAAACCTATATGGCTCCCTCTATTAAGGTATCTCTTTTCTTGCTCTCCTCTATTCTTTCTGTGACTCAGTCTTCCTGTTCATGGATGTCATCATGCCTCCTTCTCCTCTCCCATTCTTTCTCCTAACTCCCTCTCCCCTCACTGCTGTACTGGTAATCATTTGCACTATAACTGTTATACATATATGAGTAAGTACATGCCATGTTTGTCTTTTTGTGACTGGTTTAATTCACTCAAGATGGTTTCTCCCAGTTCTATCCATTTGCCTATGAATTTCAAGTTTGCATTGTTTTTTTTTTCTGCTGAGTAGTACTCCGTTTTGTAAATGTACCACATTTTCTTTATCCATTCTTCGGTAGAGGGGCATCTAGGTAGCTTATAGGTTCTGATTGTACAAATAATGCTGCTATGAATATAACTGAACAGATGTCCTTGTTGTATGAATGCACCTGGTATTCTTTTGCAACTCTAAGAACATGACTAATGAATTGTGTCCAGATGAACAGAGAAGATCTGTAGGCAACAAACCTGGTTTTCTGGAAGCTCAAGTTTTATATATAAATCTTCACCTATTAAAATAATTTTATATTATATATATATATATATATATATAATTTTATTAAAATATTTTTATCTTCCTTATAATTTCTTTTATTATTTCATACCATTGGATGTTATAGTAAAAAATTTGTATCCCTTTTCCTTATAACATGTATTATTTTTTATTTTTTATTTTATTTTATTTTTTTGGTTTTTTGAGACAAGGTTTTTCTGCATAGCTTTGGAGCCTATCCTGGCACTCGCTCTGGAGACCAGGCTGGCCTTGAACTCACAGAGATCTTCCTGCCTCTGCCTCCCGAGGGCTAGGATTAAAGTTGTGCGCCACCAACATCCGGCAACATTTATTATTTTTAATACAACCTTTTTATCCCAGGGTATTTTAAATTTGTAATACCATAAAATAAAAGAGATTAGTCTCTTTTATTTTTTATATAAAATTAGTTATGGATAGCCTGTTTGTTTTCTCTTGTAGAGAATATTATCATTTAATGAGTTTGGAATGATTCTTTAAACATCCTCAATTCAAGTAAAAATTATAGCAGTTATATTACTTAGAAAATAGGGCAGAAGCCACACATTGAATCTTCAAAACACGTTCATTATTATTTTGACCTTAAAAGACTAAAAAGACAGAATATATTTTTAAAGAACCTTTAAATGCTTATATTAATATATACATTTATTCATTTGTGTAACACATTTAAGCCTCAAATGTAAGTTGCTCTAGTCTAAAGAGAGGACAATTTTCCAATAGGAAGCTTGTGTTCTGGAGCAGGAGCAATCATCTCTTTAGGCATAAGACCCAGCAGATCTTCAGTAGGAGCAGCTGAAATTATCCATTGAAGTGTTTTTTTTTTTTTTTTTGGTTGATTGGTTTTCATGTTAAAACTGTATCAAAATTAAAACAACTCAAAACATTAAAATCATAACAGAAACATCTTTTTTGGCTAAGGGAAGCTGATCCCATAGGTAGTTGAGAGGGTAGTTGGAGGAGAGGCAAAGAAATAGAGTAACATTGAAGTCTCCCTAAGGAATGTTAAAAGTTCAGCATTAGCTTTAACTTTTTGTTGTTATGTTTTACCTGTTTTCTCTTTTTTTTACTATCACATAGTCAGAGGGCCCCTCTTGCCCAGAAAAGAGGTTCAGAAAATCCTCAGAAATAACATGCTTGAGTCTGAAGTAGGAGGACTCAATCTCTGTGGTGGGGTTAGTAGGATCTGAAGAATGTTTTTCTCTTGGCTGTTCATATTTGGGATTTTGTTATGGTATCTAGGCATCTGGAATTAGGATGATTTAGGTGATTTTTGATACAGATATCTGGTTGGGTGCCTGTTACATTACTTCCATTCTGTGGCCCTCACTGGTTCTTAGGAAAGTGCCCTAACTATAGGTTGCCTGGGAGAGAATTCCTCTTCAGATCAGTGGGTAGCAGATTAGAAGAGAAATAGGATAGGAGACAAGAATTAAAGGCTTCCAGAAGTTGCTAGGGGAATCCTGTCCACACTTACAGATGGGGTCTCTATGAAGTTGTAAGGGTGATGTAATGAAAAGCACTGGCAAGCGGGTTACAGACAGACATAAAGTAATCTGGAGATATAGAAATAAAAGAGCTAAGGAGACCCTGGGTCCCTACCAAGACTTGGAGTTTCTGGTAAAAGGAGTTGAGGTAGGAGGGGGTACTCCTACAAGCAGACTGACACAGAGACAGGATGAAGCAGAAGGAACTGTAACAAAAGAGAGAGTGAAATTTGCCTTCCTGAATCCCATTCCATAAAACCAGGAGGGGTCCAAAACAGAAAATCTGATATTCTATTTTCAGATCAAGCCGTTTTGTTCATGAGTCTCTTCTTTGAATTTTATGGTTGAGGTACTGAATTTTCCATTCCATCTTCATTTCAGTTTGAGTCTTCCACGTTCCTATCTCCTGATTGAATTCCTCTCTCTAGTCCTAGATTGTCTTTGTCCTTTACAGTAGTTTCATGTTACACTTCCTTGAGCAACAATTAGGTGTTTGTTCATCTTTAGCTTTTTCTCTTTAACTTCATTGAGCTTTTTTTGTGTGTTATCTTTAAACTCCGTAAATATCTTTGATGAAGTTTATGATTATTCTTTTAAATTCTGTTTCCTGGGATTCATCTAGTTAATTCTCATTTGAAAACACTTCTACTTTACTGGTATATTTTAAAGAGAAGAACCTGGATTGATCTTTCACATTTTTGGTAGATATATGGAATTATTTGTTAGTTCTACATTGATATGCAAAATGATGTTGGGTCAGAAAAGAGGACAATGGGAAGGTTGGGTCTAGAGTTTGAAAGTGGCTTGGGAAGAATGAAGTCAAGTAGACATATGGTCCTGGCATGGTATAATGAATATGCCTCCGGTCCACCCCTTGAATGTAAGGGTAGATCTATCTAGGTAAAAGGTTGGATGTTCACACGTGTGATCCTTGTGGGTTGAAATATAGGCAGGACAAGTTGGGAGAATCCTAGATGTTGCTTGCTGCACAGGCAGGGGTGGCCAAAGTTGGGACAATCAATGTGGGACCGGGGTTAATTCTGGTTTGTTGGGGAGGATGTGTGGCAGAATGAGGACAGAGAGAATCACTGGGTTAGTCTGGGGATAAGGCTATGGGAGACGTGGCTGGTTAGAGTGGTTCTATATTTTATTTTCATTTAATTCTAGAAATTTAAATTTATTCTTTTCAATTTATTCCTTTACCCAGTTGTCATTCAGTACTTTGTTGCATATTTACTTTGAATCTAGGTAATTTGTATGCTTTCTATCACTCTTCATTGTAGTTTTTGGAATTCCATGAACTTCTGGGAAGAAAGTTTATTTTTTAGTGTATACTGGAATCTTCTGTGTATGTCTGTTAGGTCCATTTGACATATGCTTTCACTTTACTCCAATGTTTCTCTCTTTGTATTCTCCCAAATGACTTGTTATTGGTGGGAGTGGTCATTGAAGTCATCTACTATAATTATATTTTAGTTAATCAATGGTTTTATATTTAATAATATTTCTTTTATGAAATTGAGTATCCCTGTATTTAGTTAATATGTGTTAGGAATTTCATACTTTGTATTTTGAACTTATGAGGAACTGAAGCATTTGAAAACATTGACTAAAATTAATCTTTATTTCTTAAACCATTTCTAAGGGGATTTTATATACAGCCATACAAAAGTAACTAATTATGAGGAAATCTAGTGTTTCAAGATAGTTGATAACTGTTATAAGAGATTCCTGCATGCTCATTTAGATACCTAGTTTAAGGTAGACTTCAAAGTCTCTTATAGTCAGACATGTAAAGGAAGCACAGGGATGGGGACTAGCCATACTTTGTTCCCGACACTACTTTCATGGTGATGCTCTAGTCCTAGTTTCTATTTTCATTTTTATGTATATGCTTAGATATATATTGACTCCTTTTACGCACAATCTCATAACATATAATAGGGCCCATAGTTTAAGGACCTAGACAAGACAAAGAATGTTTGGGATATGAGATTCCAAAAGTGCTGGTGATGAGGAAGTGCAGACAATAGGTAGTATTAAGAACAAATTGAGGATTCTTGTTAAGTTGTAATGTGAAAAGAAAAGGGGGGAGATCATGACATGTATAGAAACTTTTCAAAAAATAGATTCCATTTCTTAATATGCAAATGACTTAATGGTCAAAATTTTCAGAATTTGCCTTTCTAATAATAACTGTTGCTGGTGAATTATGGGCTATGCATCTATTATCAAAGAAGTATGCACTTATAAGCTCTCACATTACATCTAAGAGTCCTAAAAGAACATTACAATATCCAGGAGCAAATGCAGATGAAATAAAGGATATATGTAAGGACTACAGAATCACCACCATGCTGCTGCAGGGGGAATGGTAGCCCTGGCACCCCAATCTCATGCTACAATACTACATATCAGGAGCACATATTTAACCAGTCCACAAGTTCTTTGGTAAATGAACTCTCATTTCTGGACAAGCAGAATATCCCTGACTTATATACCCAATCTTCCCAAATACCTGACACTACTCTACTTAAGTGGGGTAGTAGCAGCAGAATAGATCCCAAATCCTAGCTTCTTGGGTTCATGCTATCTTCTGCTTCATTTCATGATCTCAACTGAATATATAGCTCAGACCACCAAGTATTGTAACCTATGTATTTACTGAAATTGAGATAGTGATTATTTTTTGTGTTGCTGATGCTGAAAAGATTAAAATTTTGGTACTCATGAGATTTGTTTGGCTGTTTATAATAACCACTCCCCAGTGTCCTTCAGAGACAGGCAAACATTCTCAGCTAATGCAGACACCAGGAGGAGCAGGTGAAGCAGCTCATCCTTACTCTTCTGCTTCTCAGAATGGTTTATGTCATGACATGTATCACTGTGCCAGAATCATCAGCCTCCAGGCCACTGATTGTGAGAGAATACTGTGTCCCAGACCCTCTGCCACTGAACCTGGATGGGACTCCATCTACCAAGCTGTTTGCAGCATAGATCAGGAGCTTAGCAGATTTCTCTGGTTTCTTCTGATACCATGATAATGCAGAATAAATGTCCTCACTAGACTTGCAAGTGATGCTGACTCTGTCTCCCAAAGATGCAGACAAGTAGGATGGAGTTTGTGTCATTTGGATATCACATCTACCACCTGCAAATAAAATCACAAAATTAACCTGATTAGTTCAGTCAGGACTAATCACATTGGTCTAAACAAATGACCATTGCTGTGCTTCCTTACCTGGGAACCAGAGCAGCAGGAATACCAGGAACTGAGTGTGGAACCCCATGTTCATTCTGTGATCTTCTCAGAACGGACTACAACATAAATTGTGACAGCCTTATGAATAAGTCCTCAGGGCAGTGGGCTGTGTTCTGAGCACATGCAAATCACCAGGGGCTGTGCACAGCAGCAGTACTGGTTCAGTTCAGTAATTCAGCAAGAGATAAGGGTCCCCAGGTGTCTCAGGACAGACCAGGGATGAGCATATTTTTGTAAAAAGAATGTGTGTTTCTCTGGAGACAGAAAGGACTAAATGAATCCTGAGTTTTTCTAGGTGCATGTTGCTTTGAATATTCTTTGTTTCATCTCATTAATTCATTGACACAGCTGTATCTGTGACATGATCATTCATTTTGGCACAATATCAGATGTGCAACAAGACTCATAGATTCATTTTCTTGATACGTGTCAGTATTATAGATGGCTTATTATCTTTATTTAAAGAAAGAGTGTGAGAGGGGGTTACTGGAAGCTCAGAGTGTTTTACTCAGAGTTAAAATGAGTTTATATGCACAAAAGTCCTCTGGGAGTGAGTTGTCTGAAGCTGGGTGAGATAGACATCAATGCCGTTATTATCCTATGATAGTCACTGAAGAAGTATGGAGAAATACAGCTTTGTGGGTATATGTCTGAATAGTGTTTGCATGGCAAGTATAGAACATGATAATTAGACATTGGTTTTAAGATGGAAGATTGCACAAAGATACAAGTTAATAAATGAAAATTAAAGTAATCAGATACTGAAATACATTTAATTTATTTTTTCAGAAATTGATGCATAAGTAATGCGTTTATATCATTTTCACCCCATGCCCTTCTGTTACAACTCCTTTCCTGTGCCCACAACTTCCTTTAATTAATGACTTTCCATTAATTATTACACACACACACACACACACACGCACACACACACACACACACACACACACTACTGTGTTCTCTTAGTGTTCTTTCTATGTAGGTTTGTTAGACTGAACCCTGGGGACTAGATAACCTATTAAAAAATCTTCCCTGAAGAAAACTGAATCTCCATTTTTCAGCAGTCATTGATTTCTGGTAGCTCTACAACTAATGAATGGTACCTTGTGGAATTTTCCACATTCATGTTGTATGTTAACTGGTGCTCTTTTTAGGCAATCATACAGTTGAGATTCTATGGATACAGATTCCTTGACAGGTCTGCAAACATGTAGGAAAAGATGCCCTAGGCCTCTGTCTCTTAATTACTTCAGTTTCTCCCTCTGCAGTATTTCCTAAGATTTAGGTGGAGGTGTAGTGTTGTAGATTCATGAGATGAGGACTGTAGCTAGATCAATTGAGGCTGGCCACCTCATTGCCACTTATGCTCTGCATTTTGAACAGTTAGAGATCTCTGTAATACTTTCTATTGAAAAGAAAAAGATCATTGTTGAAGAGTGAGAGCTACAGTTATCTGTGGGTACAGGCATAATTATTTAGAATACACTTAGTACTTACTTTGGCTTAGGAAAATTTCAATTTAAAATTCATATGTCTGAATGTACATACATTTATGTATATTATGTTAGTACTGTCAAGTAAACATAAACTATTCATCTACTTATGACATTTCTAAGCATCCTTAGTCTTATTTGTCCCTTATCCTTCCCACTCTCTCTATATTACCTTCCCTGTCTGTACCCCAGTTAGATTTCCCTCCTGTCACTGTTTCCCTTTTCATCATTCCTTTTGCCTGTGTCCTACTAGCTCTGTTTCTAGAATTTCATCTTGATCCTCCATGGTCCTTCTTTTACTTCTTCATTTCAGAAGCTCTTCCAGGACATATACTCACTTGTAGTGATTTGGATCTAGGACCAAGAAAATAGAAATAATTTCTGTTTGCCTTTCTGGAACAGTCATTAAATCCTTCTGCAAAAGAATTTTGCAGCTTCTCTTAAAGGATAATGACAGAAGATGTCTTTAAGAGAGAGAGAGAGAGTAACTGAATGGAACTAACTAATCACATGAGTCCTTAGAATCCACATCTTGACTCAGAGAAATGAAGAAGGAATCATAATATGAACAGCACTTGATATGAGAGACAGTCATTGGTGATGGCTTTGGAATGAAAGGGGACATGTTTCAAACAATTCCCAACATATTAATTCAGATCTTGAAAGAGCTTGAACTGAAATCCCAGCCATAAAATACTTAATATTGCTGACTAATATGAAATTAACACTCTTAAATTGTTTCCAAACTGCTTGATATGCTAATGGACACAGCCATAAAAAGGAGAATATCAAATCATATCAAATAAGTGTTAAAAAACAAAACATTCTATGAAGATAGGTAAAACTAGGGATAAAACAATATTTATCTTGACTCAACGTGTTATCTCCAATAAAGGATTAAAGGGTACCTTGCCCGTGAATCCTCTCCTGGACTCTCAGGTCTACTAAAGAATAAGGCACAGCACACTGGTCCTTGGGCAGACAAGAGAGTGTTTGAATAACAGTTTGTGTATAGAGAAGAAAATTATTGCTTCAGTCACTGGCTCACAGGCTGAACTGTAAAGGGGATTTGTGTTTCAGTCTGAAGCACTGAGGAGGACACAACAACAGTGTTCACAGAATTAGCCTGTTGCAGCTTCAATATAAATGCTGATGGTGCTAAGAGTGACTCTGTCCTAGACCCACTGCCACTAGACCATTCAAGCTGAATGGTAGACAGGAAGGGCCTGCCTCTGCTTTTGTTAGTATCAGGCTAAATAGCTTCTTGTTAGAACTCTGTGTAGACACGACTGACCTTGCAGCTGATTGTGACTCTCAATATCATCTTTAGGGGTTAGAGAGATGGCTTAGAGAGAATGGGTGCTTTCTACTCTTTCTGAGGATCCAGGTTTGATTCCCTGTACTCATCTCAGGTAGTCCACAGTGAAGACATGGCCAAGGAGTCTCTCTAGTTCAACTGATTTCCTCTAGAACCTCTCTACTCCTCTCTAATCTCCCCACAAAGAAGGCAACAGTTCCTAACTCCTCCTAAATGTGCAAACTGGAAATAGTATAGCTCTAAGCTCTGTTAAGGTATGTTTTAATTTATACACACAATCAAAAACACATCTAGAATTCCATAATGTGTTGTACATAAATGACACTGTACAACGAATTTCATTAAGTTTTATTGGTAGGATGGCTGCTGATACTAAGATGTGTTAACAATCATTTTTTGCTAGCATTCCTATCTATTCTCCTAAGATATTTCCCAAACAGCATTATTGTTCTTATCCTGACACATACTGTGCTATCAATAGTCATGACTCTGCCCAGATTTCTGACTGGCACTTATAATACAAGTATTTCTGAGCCTGAGGCAAGAGGAACTTAATCTTACTAAACGGTAAATGCTACACAGGACTACATCTAGACACCATCTCAAATGTATATATGCACACACACTTCTGTCTCCCATTGCATACAGTTACATTCACATACACATGTATTATTAATTATACGGAGTTAACAAGTTAATTTCCTTTTCCATAACATTGATTATTTCCCCTCTTCAATGAGATCAAAACCCCTTCTCCACATGAGAGAGTAGTTAGTACTGTCTGTCGGACAACAATACGAAGGTGACAGAAAAGAAGATGAAAAGTGACTGAGCTGAGGGATGCAACAGATATACAGGGACAGGTATGGCTTCTTTAGAAGCAACTAACTAAAAGCAAGCCTGAGAGAAGGGATCTGGCCACACAAAGCTCAGGGCGGAGTACTTTACAAATAACAGTGTCCAGCATTTATGGAGGACAGAGGTTTGAAATACACAGGGACTGCACAAGTTGATCCCTGTGAGCGAAGATAAAATAACCTATGCATAGAAGCAACATAGGACTGAGACTCCTGATATGGGATGTCTGTCACTCAGTTTTATGTTAATGCTAAGTGCAATGACACCCTGTGGGACAATAGTCACAATGAGTTCATGTATACACTCAATGCATTTTAGTCCTTCTTGTGCTAACCAACACAGAGAAAAATGTGGGTACTGTTATCATATATACTCCAAATAAACTGTTAGGATGTTTTCCCCATCCTTATCTGAAATATACAGAATTATATTGATTATCATGCCTGGACCAACAAACCTGGTAAAGAGACTATTCTGGGGGTGGTCACAGACCCTAATAGAGAATGTACCATTGTTGGGTGGTTGGTTTTTGTTGTTGTTGTTGTTGTTGTTGATGATGATGATGATGATGATGATGTTTCTTGAATGCACATGACATCAAAATGCTTTCTAAATCATATTATATATTTTAACCCATATATTGGTGTTGTTTACATTCATCCTAAAACTTCTTATTGCAGTTGTTAGTAGTTAAGGCAGAGGCTCACACATACAAATACAGGGAATATGACTCTGGAGTGGTCATGCCGTGCAATATTGAACAAACTGTAACTGTGGTTATATTCACAACATTTGATTCATCACAATTTCTTCATGCAATGGGGAGGGACAGGTGTGGCCTTACCCTTCACAGAGGGTCTATGAGTAACTAATGTGTCCTGAGAAAGGAATGTGATAATTTTACTAAGTGTTGTAGTCATATTCCAGGAAATAACCAATATTCATGAAGCATCCATAATTAACTAAGATCATAAAGGGAAAAGCAGAAAATTAGAAGAGGATATTTTAGCCTGGCAGTGGTGGTACACACCTTTTATCCTAGCACTCTTGAGGAAGAGACAGGCAGATCTCTGTGAGTTTGAGATCAGCCTGGTCTACAAGATCTAGTTCCATGAAAGCCTCCACAACTGCTGATAAACTCCATCTCAACAAAACAAAACAAAACAAAACAAAACAAAAGATATTTTGAGAATGCTTCACCAGGTGAATGGAAAGGAAAGTGAAAGGGAGGTGAAATACTAAAAACACAATATATACATAGATACAATAAAAGTTTAAATGTAAGTTCTGAACCATACTTAGTGCTACCAGGCACATGCTCAACATCTAGTAATTTATATTGATGTTACAAAGAAAAAACTCTATTTCCCTACCCAAAGACTTCTAGCCCTGGAGTTAACACACTGTCCCCTAGGCATGCAGTTTAGGAACAATTTGGATTTTTTTGGCAGAAGGCAGAAGGTGATTTCAGGAGACCGAGGGGATCTGAATGGATCTGACCAACTCACAGGATCCCTGAAAACCTACATTTTGGACTAAGAGAAACATTAATCAGAAAGATTCCTGATATAAACAGTACTTGATATTGGAAGAGTCTCCAATATTAGTTTTCACAACAGTGTAGCTATGAAGCAATGAATGAACTATAAATTTACAAAATACAGCATGCCTAACAGCCTCACAGTTTGGACATAGAATGATCCTGAGCATAAAATCCTGCTGCATCATTTCTACCCATGTAGCATGCAGGGATGAGAATTGATGTTATATTAAATTACTAGTAATTTGTTACTCAAGAATAGAGAAAAACATGAAACACAGGTTGTTAGAACATCAGAGATTCATACAGATGCCATCTTCCCACAGATCCCATGATCTGATGTGCTGTTGACATCTTGGGCATGGACAGTAGTGTATAACAGTGCTACTGTTTTTATCACCATCACCTGCATGTGTTCTCATAATCACACAATTGAGCTGAATTCTGCAAATGCACAAAGAGAATTATTAACATTAAAGAAGTTCAGGTTCTGTCTGTTCTGTGTTCATGGCCATGTGCTTTAAGGGCTGGGAAAGAACTGAGGACAATGCAAACACTTCATTGTTACTTACACCTTGGATGAATGCCCCAGACATTTCAGGTACCCAAGAGAAAATTTTGCTTCTATGGAGAAAATTCTCAAAGTTGACATTGTTGTGTAATTCTAGGGGAAATGGATATTTTCCATTTCTTTTAGAATTTATTTTGGATACTATTTGAAATCTCTATGTGTACCTATCAAACTTGAGAGCTACATATCATCCATTAATATATGTATTTGTTATGGTTTGTCTGTAAATTGTCTTATAAAAGGTTTGTATACGAAAAGCTTCGCTTTCTCCTGGTATAGCCAATCATTGCAGAGTGATAGTATCATGACATTTCTAAGCTAATCATTAGATAAACCTATTGATGATTCATAATAAATGACATTGTAAGTTAGCAACAGAAATCAAGAGGTGGAGAATGGTATGAGGAGGCAGGTCACCAGAACTAAGCCTCTGAAAAGCATCACTTGTCCTAGGTGTGCCTGACTCTTCCTCTCCTCTTCTTTCTTCTTTTATTATCTCCTATCCCCTGCCCTTCTCCCTCCCCCATCTCTCCGCTTATCAGGATGTAATTTGTCAAACCCATGCCTGTCTACTTAGGCCCATGCTTTCTATCAGGAAGATAATGCACTATACCTCTGAAACTGTAAACAAACCTCTTTTATATGAGTTGTCTTGGTCATGATATCTTTTCACAGCAATATAAGACAAACTAAGACAGGTTGATTCCTTCCCAAACATCTCTGAGATATTTGGGGTTGTGGCTATTATTATGGTCTATAGTATTTTGTTGCATCTGAAGCTCTGTATTCTATAATGGGTGGTCAATTAGTTTTTAATCGATACATGAATGGATAAGGAATCAAATTATTGTCATGGGCATAATGGTTTTCCCTTCGCACAAATGCCTAAATAATATATATATATATATATAGTATATATAGGTATATAGTATATATATATAGCATGTTGGTGGAAAGAGAGGCAAGGTAGAAAGCAAATGAGACAAAGACTGAACCAAGTTGGGTGTAGAAAGGACGTAAGAGTAGGAAACCACAATTTTTTTAAATACATGTCATTTTTAGGAAGAATTAAAATACTTTTAATATAATTAACATATTGTAGCAAAAATTTCTATCAAACAAATAAAAGAAGAAATAATGTGGAAGTCTGGTCACAATGCTGAGAGTGAGGAGCCAACCAGTAGTGGAAAACAGAAAAGGTATGTTGTCTTCCTGAGTCTCCACATAGAAATGTCAGGACTAGCAGGATAACTCAGAGGTTGAGCACTGGCTGCTCTTCCTAGTACCCAGTATCAATTCCTGGGTCCCAAATGGCAGTTCACTGCTCTTTGCAACTCCAGTTCCAGAGGACCCAGTCCCCTCTTCTGTCTTCTGTGGGCACCAAATGCACAAGGTGCAAGACATGCATACCCATGCACAAAAAAATCACTTAATTAATCTTGGTTGCTTCCAGGTTCTGGCTATTAAAATAATGCTGCTATGAACATAGTTGAACAGATGTCCTTGTATGAATGTTTTTCTTCTGGGTATGTGCCTAAGAGTGGAATTGCTGGATATTGTGGTAGACTGATTCCCATTTTCCAGAGGAATCGCCATGCTGATTTCCCCAGTGGCTGTAAAAGGTGCACTCCCACCAACAGTGGAGGAGTGTTCACCTTTCTCCACACCCTCTCCAGCCTAAGTTATCATTGGTGTTTTTTACTTTAGCCATTCTGACTATAGTAAGATGGTATCTCAGAGTTGTTTTCAATTCCCTGATGACTATGCCTGTTGAGCACTTTGTTATGTGTCTTTCAGACATTTTAGATTCTTCTATTGAGGATTCTCTATTTAGTTCTGTACCCCATTTTTAATTGGATTGTTTGATGTTTTGAAAACTAGCTTCTTGAGTTCTTTGTGCAGTTTGGAGATCAGCCCTTTGTGAGTTATGGGTTTGGTGAATATCTTTTCCCAGTCTGTGGGCTGCATTTTGGTATTCCTGACTGTGTGCTTTGCCTTACAATCTTCTCAGTTTCAGGAGGTCCCATTTATTAATTGCTGATTTCAATGTCTGTGCTACAGGTTACATGAAAGTAACCTATATTCCCCTCAACTGAATAATGGATACAAAAAAAGTGCTACATTTACAACATGGAGTACTACTCAGCTGAAAAAATGGAATCTTGAAGTTTACAGGCAAATGGATGGAACTAGAAGAAAACATTCTGAGCGAGGTAACCCAGTCACAAAAAGACAAACATGGTAGGCACTCACTCATATATGGATTTTACACATAGAGCTAAGGAATACAGCCTACAAACCACACCACTATGGAAGCTAGGCAACAAGAAGGACTCTAAGGGAGACATACATGCTCCCCCAGAGAAGGGGAAATGGAAAAGATCTCCTGAACAAATTGGGAGCATGAGAGAAGGGGAGACAGAGTTAGGAGAATGAGAAGGGGAAGAGGAGGGGTGAGGAGGACATACAGGAGCAGGAAGGCTGTGTAGGGGGAAGAATAGAGGAGAGTTAAATAAGAGATACCATCAGAGAGGGAGCCATTATAGTTTTAAAGAGAAATTAGGCATTAGGGAAATGTTCAAAGATTGACAAGGATGACACCAACTAACCATATAAGCAACAGTGGAAAGGCTACTTTAAATGCCCTCCCCTGATAATGGCATTGATGACTAACTTATATCTATCCTAGCATCTTCGTCCAGCAGCTGATGGAAGTAGAAGCAGATACCCACAGCTAAACACTGAACTGAACTAGAATCTACGTGTTAAAAAGGAGTGATGAGCAAAGGGGTCATGACCAGGTTGATGAAACCCACAGAAACAGCTGACCTGAACAAGGGGGAGCTCTTGGCCTCCACACTGATCACTGGGAAACTAGCATGGAGCAATTCCAGACCCCAGGAATGTGGAGGTCAGCAAGGAGGCCTCAGAAAATCTATGGGGCCTCATGTAGTAGATCAGTACTTATCGATAGCATAGGAATGGAGTGTGGGAGCCCATTTCACATACAGGGATACTTCCTCAGCCTTGACACAGGCAGGAGGGCCTAGGCTCTATCCCAAAGGATATGACAGACTCTGAAGACCTCCCCATGGAAGGCCTCACTCTCCCTAGGAAGCAGAAATGGTATGGGATATGTAGGGTGTTAGTGTGGGACATGGGAGGAAGGGTGGGAGAGGGAATTGGGATTGGCATGTAAAACGATCTTGTTTCTAATTTAAGTAAAAGAAATGGAGAAAAATAAAATCACTTAATTAATCTTAAAGCCTTCCCATAGAATTGTAGGCTCCCAACATCTTAACTTCAGGCCACTGAGTCCTGTGTTATTCTTCTGGGTTGTAGAACTACAAAATGATTAATTTGCTTTGTTTAATGCAGAGTCTATAGTATATTGTTACAGAGGAAATAATCACTGACAAATAGGAATTAAATACAATGTGCTCCAAAGATCTGGGAGACACTGGGCTTATTAATTTTTGATGTGTCTCACCATGTGCCAA
>NC_048599.1:0-34809 GCF_003668045.3 Cricetulus griseus
CTCATTAATGTTCAGCGTTTGCTAATACCAGGAATGGTTCTTTTCCTGCTGTGTGACAAAAGGGTTATTCCTGGAAACCTGGTGGGGGCCATGAAGGAATAAAGGGAGGACAGACACGTGGACACAGAAAAGCTGGGGTGAGGTGGGCCATGTGCACTTTGATGGAGCAGCGTTAATTACTGCAACAACCCATTATATATGTTCATATATACGGCACAGGGGAGGAGTTAGCTGGTTTGTGTAGGAGGTCTCTGTAAATGAGGGTGAAGATGCAGTTGCTAGTTTTTGCCCATACTGAGCAGTTACACATGCTGTCAACATTCACACTTGGAAAAGAGGAAGGCTTTTCCAGTTTCCTATGGGTCTGATGCCATGGTCCTGGACACAGCTGTGCCCATGACAACACACATCCACTCAACCTCATTTGCTCTTTACGCATCACTAGGGGCTTTCTTAGCCCTTACAATCTCCTACTGTTTCAGAACATGGTAGTTTTGTTTGTGGACACAGGGGAGCTGGGTCTGACTCTAGTCTGAAGCCTCAGAGGGGCATCTTCCTTCCTTCAGGATATGGGTGGAAGCCCCTTAGCATGAAGTGAAAAGCAGGAGACAGGAACTTGGAGGGAAAGTCTGTCCCAGGGCTGTATTTTTTCCTATGAAGCAGCGACTGGGAAACTCTCAGGCCCACACTTCATCCTGTATAAATCCCCAGAGTCCCGCAGCCAAGGCATGTCATTGGTTCAGGCAAGCCTGGGCTATGACCTGTTATCACCAGAACATGAATTTGCCCTTAAGGAACTGGGCCTCTGTTCTTTTTCTTTCTATAACAAGAAAGCAGCAAGAATTACACAGGATCCATTTCTCTGTATCATTAGTCTGAGATCCTACTTATTTCTATGAAGGCAACTTTGAAGTCTTGGAGGCAGAGACCAAACTCTCAGACAGCTTTTCAGTACCTGAACCAGGCTCACAGAGCTTACCTTGGAGCCTCCTCTCAAATGCTGCTATCAAGCCAGCAGGTTATCAGCAAGCAGGACAACTAGTTGACTCCTTTCAGACCTCCTGGGCTCTATGACCACAAAGGACCGGGAATCTGCCCATAGGTCAGGTGCATCTTCCACTGTTCATCATTTAACTCCAGGTCTGCTCTTCCATCCTAGTGTTCTCTGGTCACTCCACAAAAATAGCTCAAGGAGGGGACAGGAAAAGGGCCTTTTTTCTTTTGGCTGCAGGTCACATGACCAACATTTATGCTTCGGGATAAGAGCATGAAGGTGGGACTCAGTTGCTATGCAATATTATTTTAAGATGTGTTACATTCGTTTATTCGCTGGAACATTTGTCTTAATGAGGCAAAGATGTGCTGCGTTCTTTTATGTTGCATTTGCTAAACTCTGTGAACCTGTGTTACCTTGCCTGTCTAAAACACCTGAGTGTCGAATAAAGAGCTGAACAGCCAACAGCAAGGCAGGAGAAAGGATAGGTGGGGCGGGCAGGCAGACAGAATAAATAGGAGAAATCTGGGAGGAGAAAGATGGTGGAGCAGGAGGAGGAGAGGAGGACATGGGGGTCAGCCACCCAGCTACACAGCAAGTCACGGAGTAAGAAGTAAAGAAAGCTATACAGAAATAGAGAAAGATAAAAGGCCCCGAGGCAAAAGATAGACAGGATAATTTAAGAAAAGCTAGCTAAAAACAAGTCAGCTAAGGTATTTATAAGACAGAAAACCTTCTGTGTGATTTATTTGGGAGTTGGGTGGCAGCGCCCCTCACAAGAGTAAAGAGTGGAAAACAACACTCAGTAATACCCCAAACCCAACAGCAGCTTTGCCCACCCCAGCCTCTCCAAGTGCAAGAACACTAAAAGACTCTGTTCAAAACAGTTTATTTTATTATTTTTTTTGTCAGACAAACACATTGATTTCTGGACCACAGTAGAGGATGGAAACCTTTCACAAACTTATTTATTTGAAAATACAAATATAAAATTATACTTTCCACATCTGTGATGTGAGAGACTGCCATCCACATAGTATTTTTTTTTTTTTTACAACAGGGCTTTAAGAAAGCCACACACAAAGACCTGAAAGATGCTTGAGATATATATATATATATAGATACATATATATGTATATATATAAAAAAAATACTCACTACCAAAGTTCTTGTCAGTTTCATACTAAAGTATAAAAGTAAGGGTGAGGTCAGCCACAGTGCTAGGGAAAGTTTTATTTAGATACATTTATGTCCACATGAAACGCTTAGACTTGCATCCTATTACATATGGAATTCTGAGTTTAACACCATGAATGGCAAATTGGCTAGCCCACGCTACTCAAGAGCACACTCACAGACACCACACAGGGTGGTACAGTATGTACAGAATACAGCAGTAGGAGCCTTCCATTGAGGCTCTGGAACTGTCTCTCAGTCCTGCTCCTTTCCCCTCTCGTGCCCTGCCTCCCGGAAATGGAATCCTATCTGAGACAATACCTTCTGATTATCAAATAGCCGTGTTTGAATTATGGTTGATCCCCGAGAGGGGTCGGTTTTAATTATATGTTTGTTTTTGTATTTTAATTTACATTTTTTTGGTGAGAAAAAAAAAGAAAGAAAGAAGAAAACAACTTAAACAGTATAAAGTTTTGCTTCACTTCCAGCATTGCCTTGTGTAGTGTCTGGACTCAGCTGATCTTTGTTTTCTGCTGTAGCTGAGAGTGGGGGAGCTTCCCAGTGTCTCTGTTCTTACCCACAGCCTGCCCCTTTTCTCTACTCTCTCTCTCTGCCTGGCTGGCTTTTGCGTTCCCTGGAGGATCTGGTCAGTAAAGCACAATCAAGAAGAAAAAAACAAAACAAAACAAAACAAAAAACCCCCGCTCCCTACAACCCCCAAAATCTCTCCCATCCCTCACCTGCCCTCCAAATTCCCTCTGTTCCTGTGTGTCACTTCCAAATGATAGAGAGAAGTATGAGTTAGTGTTTCTTTTGTAAACAATTTCATATGCAATATAATACAGAAAGCATGGCTGACCTTCAATAAAAAAAAATGTAGGAAACTATATTGCTTTAGTCTCGAAGATGCTGCAGTCAGTGAACGGCAGAATGAAGCAGTGTGGTAGGGGTGGTGGAGGCTAAGTCCCTAGCCCTCGTTTCCACTAAAGATCAAAATAGCTTTTGTTTTTCTAGTTGGAATCAAAAATAATTTCCCCCCAAAATTCTCAAATGAAAAAAAAGAAACAAAATAAAAACAAACCAACCCCCAAAACAAAACAAAACTGGACACCTTTCAGGTCATTAGAACCCACAATTACCCAATGATTTTCATACTAGTCTAGCAAGATGTGTGTAACATTCACTGGCTGTGAATTGCTGTGCATTGAAACATTAAGTTGACAGCAATCGAGCCATGCTACCTTAAAGCCCAAGCTACAAGTTCAAATTAAGAGAATGGTTATGAAGGATAAAAAAACCTCAAAGGCCTATTGGGGCTTCATTTGACTCAAGCCAATGAGCGATGGGGATAGAGTGTGAGGCTGTTTGGTTTTCCCAAGCAGAATGAGGAAGGCCACAACCCACACACACAGTGGCTCCTGGGGAGGAAACCCAGGCTTGGTCATCTCCACCAGCCCCACATCCAGGCTGAAGTAGGAAGGGGACCAAGAGTCACTGCCACTCCATCTCCCCTCTTGGGAGGAGAGGAGCCTGGGGTCTCAGGCAGATGGATCTGGAAGCCAGAGAGTCCCCTGGTGGCTTTTGATAATGCCAGGGAAGTGCCGTTACCCAAGAGGGTTTCTTCCCTAAGGAGAAGGTCCCCGCAGTTGCTACTGAGTTCAACTGAAACAAAGACAAGGATGGACATCAGTGTTAAAAGAACTTACAAAAACTGTTTAAGATGGACTTCTAGATGAGGAGGGGAGACTAATGTGAACCTTAACCTAGGTAGCCACTTGAAAACATATCAGATGGTCACAAGATTTGTGCTATGGGCTACTGGGTCTCTTCAAAATGTATATAAACATCTAAAACATATTCACACAGATTATCAATTTCTTCTGAGCATCCTTAAAAAAATATTTTTTTCTCTTAGTAAAATCATTTTAATATACCATGCCTCCCTCTTTTAAAAAATAAATTAAAAAAATCCAGTTTTGCATATCTAGTGTTTGCATTTAAGGTAGTATGGCACACCCCTTCACAGAGAGGGGGGGCGGGGACCTACAAAACGCCATAGAGTCGGCTGGCGTTTGAACATTTTGAGACCTTGGGTTAGTTGAAACCACATCAAATCAGCAAAAGTAAAATAAAATTTGAACTTGGAAAAAAAAAAAAAGGAAAAAACTGCCCCCAAATTATTAGCATTTTTTTCTTTTCATAAATAAGAGAAAGTCCTATCCTTACTGGTCCTAAATCTGAATAACTATGTCTAATTTTTTTAAACCTTAATTACGTTATACCTATCAATATGTACTAGAAGAGGAGAAAAAAAGTCACTACGCTAGTACCAAGACAGCACGCTTACAAGATAGCCATTTTATACATTATTAACAAACGATGATCAACAAAGAGTCTTCTATGAGGTGATGGGGATGCGGAGAAATGGGCGGGGGCTGGGGACAGGACATCACCAACATGGACTAAAGAGTAATTCATTCCCTAACTAGACACTGAATTGCTGGGAATTTAGTGTCTCTCACTTTCTCTTTGTTGCTGTTTTTCAAAATAAAACTTCAATTTTGTTTTTTTTTTTTTTTTACTTAAATAAGCTTTGTATTTTAAAAGCATCCAGCATTTTACTCAGTTTAGTTGTTTGGAAACTTGAAAACAAACAAACAAACAAACAAAAAAACACCCCAAAACCCAAAACCTTCCCAAACAACCCAGCATTTTATTTTAAAAACAAAGAACATGATTTTCTTTCTTTTTTTTTAAAGTTGCATTTAATTAGAATTTAATTATGATGGAAGCAGGCTTCTTTACTTTCTTTCTGAATTAGCTTTTTGGAGACTTTTAGGTTGAAGATGCTTTTGCGCTACCATGTCCATGAATGTCTATGTTAGTCTATTGTTAGTAAAATTTATAAAAATAGGAGTGCAGCAGTTCTTTATAATAAATGTCGCATTCAGTGTCTCATACTGGCTGTGCCTTAAGTACCAAATTTATAAACGTAACAATTTAAAAAATATTAATAAAATGTCAATATCACATTTTAAAAAAGAAAAAATATATATCCACACTACAATACGCTTTAATGCCACCTATTGAGTTGTACTTCTACAGTTTCTGTTGCCGACCTATTACCAATATTTTAAAAAAAAAAGTTAAATTAAAAAATATCCTTCATCCTAAGTGTCTTCCCCCAACTGAGGACCATATATTATAACAGCCAAATGTCAAACATGTGCAAACAGGAAACTGTCAGTTTTTCCCACCAGTCACAGTGCAGTGATGTTTATACTTTTTATTTTTAAAATTCTGTTTACATCTACAATAAATTAAAAAAAAAACTCTTCCATAGCCTCTCTGATGATACTTGCAGCACTGAGGTATCAAAAAAAATATATATATATAAACCGAAAGGTTGCTTTCCTAATTTGTAAATAGAAAGTGAGTGGAGAAAGGGTGTGTCATGCAGGCTTATCCACTCCTGGCCCATGGGCCCCCTCTCTGGGGGCAGAATGGGGGACAGGGTGAGGAGAGAGACAGAGTACCCTAGGGACCTTTGGAGGTGCTGAAATGATTGGACAATATAAAATGATCAGATATTTAAAAATTAAGACTGAAAAAGAATGTCCCTACCCTGCCCCTCCCCTAAGCCAAAACAGGTGTGCTTTGAAACTTTAAATATGTTAAATATTAAAATTGTAGCTTTGTTTTTTTTCTTTAAAAAATGTCTTGGGAAAAGCAGTTTTTCATATTTTAAATAAAAATCTAGCTAGACCATAACATTTGAAGCTGTGCACAGAGAGATTGCTGGGCTGGCAGGGTGCTAATGCGGTTCTTAGGTCTACCACACCAACAGAGGCGCTAAGAGTGGAGTTCCAGGTGGCCCTGGCAGCTGGGTGCTCTTGTGTTGTGTAGTTCCGGCTTCATCAAGGTTCCCTCCCCTCCCTCCTTCCAGGGTACCTAACTGCCTGGGAGCAACTCCCCCACAAAAATATTTTTGATTCTCTTTTTTAATAGTTTCTATGTAGTTAATGGAATTCTATTTACAACTTTTTTTGTTTGTTTTTTGTTTTTTAGAATTCACAATTTCAAAAAACCTTATAATACGACCTCTTTGAACAGAAAAAAAAGAAGTACTCATAGAAAAGGAGGACCCTCAAAACACGGCCGTCCTTACCTTATTGCCGAAAATAGACTTAGGTTAACAAAGAGACGTCACAAAAATGAACTGCCAGAGAGTCTGTTAAGCAGCCAACTGCATGTCACTTCTATAATGTAACATAGAGAGTCTATGCCCACCTCCCGCCCCGCACATCACAACTCTGCTTAAGTGTGTGCTAAAGTCCCAGATGAAAATTCTTACAGTCTCAGCATTGGTACCAAAAATGGAGAGTAACATCACCATCTCAGCATCCGTTAAAAGTGAGAACAGAATCAAAACAACAAAACAAAACAAAATTCCTTTTAAAGAAAAAAAAAGAAAAGAAAACTCCTTAATATATAACAAGTATACTATGGTTAGCTTTTCACTAGGTATTAAGCTAAGGTGACACTAGACTAAGTCAAAAATCACTACCAAATGTGATTCAGGGAGATTTCAAAGGGGAAGGGAGAAGGGGGGGGAGGGAGAGGGAGACCACCAAGAAAAACAAACAGAACCAAACCAAAATCATGGATTATATACACGTTTAAAAGCTGTTGTCTTATATTACAGCAGGTTGGTGAGATGAGATGTAGTCAACCCTCAATCCAAAGTGTGCCACCTCTGCTTGGGATGAGGAGTGAGGCTGGTGGGGATCCAGGTCTGAGGACATCACCTAAACAAAGGACCACTCAGAAACTTCGCCCAGTCTTGCCTGGACATCCAGGTATGCTCTGTAGGGCAGGGAGGTCAGACGTGTCCCGAAGAGAACATAAGTGGGGGAGGGAGAGAAAGAGAAACGTCAGGCACACATATGGTTCATTCCAAGGTCTCGACTACAGTTGTCAAGGGACTAGGTTGTGTGACTGTGTGTGTGTGTGTGAAAACGGCTGGGCTGATGGCTGACTTCCCAGCCTGATGCTGGGAAGAGGACAGACAGATCTGACACAGGGCTGGAAAGTTCTGGAGGTCATGGTGGGAAGTAGAGTCAGCATGGGTCTCAGCTACTTGGTCAGATCACACATGGATAGATAACCCCTTTCTGTTTAACTTTTGTTTTTGAAGCTATGTTTAAGAAAAAACTATGGTGGCACACGCCTTTAATCCCAGCACTCAGCAGGCAGAGGCAGGTGGATCTCTGTGAGTTTGAAGCCAGCCTGAACTACAGAACAAGTTTCAGAACAGCCAGAGTTACACAAAGAAACCCAGCCTCAAAAAGCCAAAAAACATCAAAACAAAAGTAAAAATAATCAATCAAATAAAAAGTGTGACCGACTGAAAAAATGTGAATTTGTACTAGGAGATTATATACCAAGGGACTGATGTTAACTATTTAACAAACAAAAACTTAAAAAACAACAACAACAACAACAACAACAAAACCCCAAACCAAATAACTAGTCCCGGTTCAAGAAAATCCACACAGGTCCAGGATTCAGGTTTGCTAACTGGGTTATCCTGGATTGCCTGTGGGCCTAGGCTCTTCTGTGGATGGTACTAAATGTCAGAGGGTCACTTCTGCTGGAGACAAATGATGGGCCTGCCTGGTCTTTCACAGCTGCTTTGCAGTCATGTGACTTGACTAGGGGGTGGGTTTCAGACTGCTGCTTTCCTGGTTACTACTTTATCATTGTGTAGAAACTGAGTCTTAGGGTTGGAGGATGGACATAGACTGGGGCCAGCCTCTACCTTCCCTAGGGCATGTCATAGCAGCCTTACGAGGAGGAGCGGGGAGAACTGGACACTGGAAGCCCCAGTAGCTGGCATCCCTAGGCAGTCTTTGAGTCCCTCTTTATTTGCTAGCTGAAGCCATCTTCAGCACTCAGAGTTCCTGGCCCTATCAGCCCTCCTCATTTCAGAGGCACCTTACTGTCCCCAAGCCCCCAGACCCGGCTTCATTAGTAGCGAGTAGCTCTCTTGAGACTGTTAGTGGCTTCTGGCTCTGCCAGTGATGGAGAGCAATGGAGACAAGGAACGGGAAAGTTCATACACAGGGTTTATTTGGTTAAGAGAGGCAGTGGAGTTAGTCGAGCAGCAACATAGGAGTAATCTAAACGATTTGTGGAGCTCAACTCAACTGAGTTTCTCAATTGGTCCCCATCTATGTGGTCTCAGTTGCTCAGAGCTAGGATCAATCCCCCAATTCCTCTCTATGAGAGGACAAACCCAGAGCTGTTCCCTCCACCCCTCGCCAGCTCCAAGAGTCAAGAGCTAATGGGATTTTCCAAGTAGGACCTATTCTAAGGCCTCAGCCATCACCTTCCCTCTTCTAAAGAGACACAGTGCTTGCCTTCCTATCTTCCAGCTTATATGCCACTACAAGACAGACGTCAGGAGGACAGACGTCGGGCTTCTATGAGGATGCCGGCCCTCTGCCGGCAAGAGCACCCTCTGGTGCTCTTCCCAAGCACGACAGATACTCGTTTTTGGAGGAGATTGTGGTAAGAGGCCTGCTCACTACCTGCTCTCTTCTGTCCCACCACCTCTGCATTTCCATCAAAGTGATTTAAAAAATGTTTAATTAACTTGAGCTCAGTTTAAAAGGTTAAGAAACTGGCAGGGATCCAAATTCACGTTAGGCAGGTGATGCTGTTAATTTAATTTGCTTTTCGTGTGGTGATCTTGATAATTACCCCATAGTTAACTGGCAAAAAAAAAAAAAAAAAATGTTTTCTTTTCATGAAAAAGATGGAGTCGGGCCGTTTAGCTGCACAAACCCCATTGGCTGAGCCCCAGGAACACACAGGGTCAGTTCACAGGACTTTGAGAATGGTCCTGCTCCCCATCCCCTGGCCCTGGGACAGGCACAAGACCAATTTACCCGCCAATCCATCTCCCTGGAGTGGGCACAATGTGAGATCACCTTCCAGTTTCCCACACTCAAGAAAGAAAAAAAGATGAGGATGGGAAAAATACAGAGATGGGGCTAAAGAACCAAATCAAAATGGACAAATGAGGGGGGGAGGGGGGGAGGGAGGGGGGAGGGAGGGAAGGAGGGAGGAGAGGCAGATGGATGAAGGTCATGATTAAAAGCTGAAGGAAGAAATGAGAGCCTAAGAGATTGGATTTTTTTTTTTTGTCCCCACTTCCTTGGAAAGGGGGAGAGAGAGAGAGAGAGAGAGAGAGAGAGAGAGAGAGAGAGAGAGAGATGTCATGTGATGAGATGGGCATGTGTGTACACGTATGAGCAGGGCACATATGTGTACGGACACGCAGGCAAGGCGGAGACGCATGGCAGAGACGGTAATACCTCAGAGTGAGATGGCAACGGAAGCACCTGCTCAGTGGTATCCATTTGTAAAGGCCGTTGCAATCAAAGGTCCCTAAAATTGCACAATTGTTAAGGTCATCAGTGCGCTATACATGGGAACAGATTGTCATACTCTGGGAAAGGAGATCACCTCTAGGACTAGAGTCTGTGGTTGCCAGCATGAATATGTAATTCTGAGACACTATGCATGGGGAGTTAGGGTGACACTGTCCCCAGCTCCCTCCTTTCCTGACCTGTGATTCCCCCACCCAAGCTTGTATACTGCCCAAGGGGAAACCAAGAGCCAAACTCTGAAGGACTCATGCCCCAAACAATGCCCACAGTGACCATGAACCCCACAGGGCAAATTCAAGGGTCTCTCCATCCTCAGTCTCAACAGATGCATTTGAGGGGTGAAATGTCGGTGCTGATCCAACGGTGATGGCCTGTGATGATTTCAGAAATAACATCACAGTGTGAAGGTACCAAGACCCAGGTTTTCAAGAACAAACAGGGTGTGTGTTTCTTGCTGCTGAAAACTGGAACTGAGTCGTGTTCTGAGCACTGATGGACAGGCCCCCAAATTGACGCAGCTCTGGGCTGAATAACAATGTTTTGGATCTGGTACTACAGTTGATACGAGGGGATTAGACTCATCAAACTACTGATTCAAGTAATACTGGCTTTGGAGGGAATAGAAAGAGGGCTCAGGAATCACAGGGTTGGCTGACATGTACAAGTATGTGAATGTGTGTGTGTGTGCGTGTGCGTGTGCGTGTGCGTGTGTGTGTGTGTGTGTGTGCGTGCGTGCGTGCGTGTGTGATGTTCCTCCAATGCCAGGAGGCATGAATAAAGTTGCCTTGGTCCCCCAGGCTCTCACAATGGCTTTGGTCCCCCCAGCACAGTCCCAGAGACAAGAGTCTGCCCACTTTCTCCCAGATACAGAATCTGATGCAGGATGTAGCCTGGGACAGCAGACACCCCTATCTCAACTCAAAATCAAATTGCCTCCAGAAGAATGAGGCTGACTAGGGCTGAGACTAGCCCTAGTTTTTTTTTGTTTGTTTGTTTTTTTGGTTTTTTTTTTTTTTTCCAAAAATGGAGGGGACTGTCAGCAAATGGGCTCAGGCACATTCATGCTTACACACCAGGAGGGAAAAGAACAATACAATCTGAAAACAGCATGCAAATCTCTTAAGCAAATCTCCATTGCCTGGATTAGTCAGATTATAGAACCACAGAGCATTACAGATATCAAATGCATCTGGCCTTTGGGGGGGGCTGCAGCTAAAGAATGAAAATGGGAACTTACTTGGAACCTGGAAACTGTAAGAAAACATTAGCAAAGGAATGACCTGGGAAGGAGGAGCTTCCCCACTACCACTTTCCAGGTAGGTGGGAGTCCTGCCCACTGAGGTGAGGGGAGTGGCATGAAGACTAACCGCATGCCAGAACAACATGATTTAGGCTATCTGCTCATTCTCACTTTTTTTTTTTTTTTTTTGAAAGTATCCTATTCTTACTTTGTAGCCAGGGCCATGGTGGTATGAGTGGTTCAAGGTTGCAAAGGCCAAAGGGGATGGAGGGATGAGTAGAGCTGTCCGTACATCTTACACTCCATGGCTGGGCCAGCAGATGGGAGCTTCAGCTGGCCTGCTGTTGATGGGGGGTCACCCTGTCTCTTCTCTGCCCTTATGCCTTTCCTCCCATGGGCTGTGTAGAGTTGGTGAGGAAGGAAGAGGTGGGAAGGCAGAGAGGTAGGTACTTACAGCTATGCCGTGGCCGAAGCCTGAGCCAGGCTGGGGGCTGGCTGCACTTATGTAATTCCCCACTCCGGAGTCCTGGCTGGCAGGGCCGTAGAGATCGGCGGCGACAGGTCCTGGGCTGTTGGCCCCCGGGAAGCCTCCGGGCCGCGCCGGGTTGGAGCCTGCCGGGGAAGCGGGCGCGCCAAAATTCGGTTGAGCACTGTAGCTATTCAGGACTGGTGTGCAGAGAATAGAGCTGGGTATGAGGCCAGAAGCCAGGCATGCACCGATCATTACAAGCCAAACACTCGAGGAAAAAAAAACAGCTGAGGCCCAACTTCTAACACTCAACCAAGGCCATGCGAAAACATCAGCAGGGACTCAAGAATAGTCAGCCCAGGCTATCACTAAGAAGCTTGGAGCTCCAGAGATAGATAGAAAAAAATAAACAAAAAACAATCATTCAACACAGTATGGCAACCAACCGGAGGTGCTTCACTGCCCACCAAGTTATCACAATAGAAATAGGTATATATGGAGAGAGAGAGAGAAAGAGAGATTTTTTTTCACATCTGAATTGACGCTCATGCAGTCTTCTAGATTTGGGCACGTTGAGACAGCATTCACATCCCATGCAAACTACAAAGGAACTAGTTTTAGACTACACATTGTGTTAATATTGATATTAAAACATGACAGGAAACAAAAGCAATTTTGTGTCCTTGAAAAAAATCTTTGGGAAAGGGATTTGGATTAATTTTTTTTTTTCTGTGTGTATGTGTATGTTTCATTTCGTTTCACTTTGTTTTGGATCCATTAAATGACCAATTTGTATGCATGTGTGTGTTTTTTTTAAAGACAAAAAAAAAAAAAAAAGATCTCTATTCTGCATCCCTCCTCCTCCCGCCTCCCCACTGGCTACTCCCTCCCTCCCGACCCCTTCCATTTATACCCTGCATGAAAGTTGGCAATACTGAAGTGGTCACAGGATGGGATATGTCATGGAAAGTTTGGGCATCTTAACAGTAATGATGGCGGCAGAGTCCTTCTTTGGGGTGCAGAGCAGGGGATGGAGGGAGGGGATGGGGTGGGAATGGTAACCTGAAGGTTAGCTAAGGCTGGGGTGGAGCCAATGGTCCTAACAGGGTACCCACACACTCACCTCCTACAGGAGAAGGAAAGGGAGGGAGGGATTTAAGCTTTTTTTTCCTTTGGTTTAGAAAAAAAAAAAAAAAAAAGACAAAGAAGTATGAATGCAGAGGATACTAACAAACCAGCTGACAGCTAAAGTGGGTCTGACCACAGTTCATTTTGGTAACATTATCTCAGGCAGAAACCCCAGACTGGGAAAACCAAAGCTCAGAATGTGCCTTGGCTACAGAGGGAGACCTGGCATCCACACAGCCAGAGACTGAGCACTGTCTGGGGGAGGGGCGGCCAAAGGTTGCACCACCTTAGGTTTCATCTTTGCTTATCCCTAACCCCATCACACCTTTCAACTGAGGCCCCTAGACCGTCAAACAGGTGAATTCTGCCTCAGCTTTACACCCTCTTAGTAGATTCAACTTTACTTTCTGTTTAAAAAAATTTTCCAGCATAGGCCTTGGGTGGTGGCGCGTGCCTTTAATCCCAACACTTGGGAGGCAGAGGCAGGCCGATGGATCTCTATTAGTTCCAGGCCAGCCTGGTCTACGGAGAGAGAGCTCTAGGCCAGCAAAGGCTACACATTGAGATCCTCTCTTAAAAAACAACAAAACACCCCTCCCCCAAACCCAAAACAATTTCTATCATAAAAGTAAGCTCTTATTGGTTTTGAGCGAGTGTGAGGCTGGCAGCTGCTAACATGTTTAGAAGAAGGCTCACATCTGCCTCCTAGCTCCTGTGGCATCTCTCCTCCGCCCTGTAACAGCTGTCTTCCATGGCCAAGAGAGTATCTGAAGTGAAGAGTGGAGTCCCTCTTGCCCGGGACCTGTAGCTGGACAACCTCACTTCTCTTGTGACTTTGAAGAACGTGGAAGTGGGCTGATTCTTTCCCCCTTGCACTTGTCACAGGAGTGAGAGAAGAGATTCATGTACTTGAGAAGGACACAAGATGCAAAGTGGCCCAAACCAAGCTGGGCTTGGGCTCCCGCTGCAGCAGAGGAAAGAGGCACTGACGCCTCAGGAAGCCCTTGGGCAGGATGAGCCCCTTTGAAGCACTGGCCCAGAAATTAATAAACAAGACAATGGAGAGAGTGGGTTAAAGAGGAGGGCAGGGTAAAGAGGCTTAAAGCAAGTGAATCACTTCTTTCTCCTCTGGTAGGATGTGTTTCCAGCATGATACTAGACAGGGGCTGGAGAGAAGGCAGGAGAGCCATCTGGAGAACTAATCCAGCCAGAGAAGGATAAGGGCAGCATGCCCATGGAAGAACGCGGTCCAGAGAGACCTCTGTGGAAGGCTTAGAAGGCAGGAGGGCCGCTGGCATTCTCTTTACCCTTGGCAACTTTTCTGGTTCCATGAGCACTTGGAAGCCTGGTGCTTGAGGTGGTCTGGAGGGAATTTCACATTGAGCTCACCTTAGGCCTACAACACCCCTTCCTATGCAGTCATATGTCATCAAATGGTACTAACAGCATAATGGGAAGAAAGGCGCTGTCCTACAACGTGGCTTCCCACCACTCCCAGTTCCATTATTACACACTTGCTCAGCCCAAGCCCCAGTGAAGGCTGGGAGACTTGGCTGGTGGGCAGAGAGTACGGTTGGCAGGCAATAAACACCAGTAGTTCCAAACTGGTCTCCTTCTCCAGGGACAGCAGAACCTTTGCCCTGATAGGTTTGGCCATGGAGGAGCGATGTCTCTTCAGGTTCCACAGTCAACAACAACTGTGGCTCCTGCAGCAGAAGAACCGCACTCCAGACGGCAAGCAACCTAAAGCATATTTGGGAACACTCTTCAGAAAGGGATAGGGACAGACACTTGGTTCTGATAGCCAGCCAGAAGGAAGCTGGGACAAAGGACTTTCTATTTTTCTGGAAATCAGTACAGTTCCACATATTAAGTGTACTACTTGGCTGCTTGATAACCAGGTCACCCAAGAACCCTCTCCTCCAAGCTGTAAGAGGCACAGGAGTGGGCAAGAAGCCAAGTTCCTGTGAGGTGCTCTCTGTGAAACGAAGGGCTCATCCTTAGGCACTAAAACTCAGTTGAAGGAGTCAGGTTTGGTCCCCTCACCCCAGGACCAGGTTAGGAAAAAGAGAGGGGACATCACTTTTCATGGGTATAGAAGGACATCTTGACTATTGTGTGGCTAGTCCAGCTGTGTGTGCGTGCATGTGTGCAGTAATATCTAGAAATATCAGCATGTCTTCAGCAAAAGCTGAGACTGTCATATGGCCTGGGACAAGTCCTGTGCTAGGTTGACAGTTTGGCTCACTACGGTAAGGAGGCTCCCTTCCCAGTCAGCAATTCTGAGCAATGTCCACAGCCCTGGCTTAATTCTCGGTTGGTTCCTCCTTTTGCACCTGACCCCCAGCATCCTCTAGGCTTTCCCAGTCCAGGCAGTACCCTCGAGAGGAGGCATAATAGAGAGAGGAGGGGGACACTGGACTTGGAGTCAGAAGAACTGAGTTTGACCCTGACACTTGTGTGCCCTGGTCCAGCCTGTGTCCTTATCTGTAACACATGAGTAATGCATCCCTTATGCAATCCGAGTTATAGGCTGCTGTGAGAATGAAGAGGAGAAAATGCTCCATGACTTATCGGGTATATGCAGAGCCCAACACAGGTACTGTATGCATATTTAGCAAAATCCAATAGAGGAAAATGCAATCCATTTGCCATACAAACCTGAAGGTGAGTTACAAAAGGGTCTAATCCATCCATTTGGTGCATTTAATCACCCTGGACCTGAAGAAAGTACTCTTGGGGGAGGGGCAATCTGAAAAGCTGGGACACTTGCCATGCCTCAGAAGGACAGCAAAGCAAGAAGAATGTATTTGAATGAGAGTTGGAGGCATTTTACATGAAATGAAAAGCTTCCTTATGCTTAAGAAAACACCCGGATGGCTGACCCAATGAAGCTCTCTTGTCTCATGCCAGGGATGGGAGCAGAAATGGACCAGCAACCTATGCTGGGAACGCAGATCCTTACCTGGGGATGCTAGGCTAGAGCTTCCCAGGCAGCTTCCCCCACACTTCTAAAATGAGCCAGGGAGCTACCGCCTCTATGTGGCTGGCTTACAGACTCCCCTCTAACAGTCTGGTGAGTCTAGGCCAACTCCACTGAGAAAGCACCTTGGTCTGTTTTGATCTGAAAATGGCCCTTACCCTAGAAGCACATCATCTACCTAACTTACCGAGGAAGAAACCAGTATGGTTCCCCACTGTCTCCAGTCACACCCGATTACTGCTACGCTGCTGCTACGTGCTCAGTCCTGAAGGTCACATCCCTGTCTGCCCCAGCCAGAGATCCTTTGTGTCTTATACGATACTCCTTATATGACCAGTATACATTTTTCTGTATTACAAACATGCTGAAGGATTATAGAATCCAGGGCCAGGACTACAGACTTAAGGATGGCCTAGCATTGTATCCCAGCCGTGATGAAAAACTATGTAACAATCAGTGGTCAGCACATCTCTGTTAGGAATGGCAGGGGAGAATTACCACTAGTGCACACTACTGGGCCAAGGTAGGTGAAAGATAAGGAGACAAGAGGTGTCAGGCAGGAAAAGCCACTCACTCAACAGCTTTTAAGATGGGCTCCATCACCCTTGTGTAATAGATGAGCAAACCCAGGGTCTTAGGACTGAACCCCATTCTAACTTGAAAGTACACATGCTTTCAGTCACGATATGGCTCAGGTAGCCCTCTTTGAATCATAGTTCAGTGCTGCAGACATCACTCTGACAAGCCAGGGAGGCTCCCCAAGTTTGGGTGGTGCCTAATAAGATATGGGGACCTCCATCTCTGCTGAGGACTAGGTCACCTTGCACTCTCATAAAACCAAGAGCCATGCAAAAACCAGAACTGCAGTCAGTGTTGGGAGTCAGTAAGCAGGAGGGGGCACTGGCCAAGCCTGAGCCCTTACTGGGGTTCCTGCACCTTTCAAAAGTGCCTGGACACAGTGGGGTCCCCAAATGACTATCTCAAAGGTCATCCCACTCTGCTGGGCCCAGAGGGGAGCTGGGACACCTTACAGCTGATTGGCATTTATAGCCTAATTGCATCTAACAGTATCTCAGTGCCAGGGGATCCAGCAGCTGGGTGTGGGTGGTAGGTGGTGGGTGAGGAGGGTGTCCAGGGCACAGTCCTTAGAGGACCAGTACAAAAGGCTTTCCACTTGAGCAGTCCTGTCTTTAATGATTGTAAAGGCACAGGAGTTTAATCCATTTTTGATGTAAGCACTAATAGCTCTGTGTCCTTGAAGTTCAAAGCGGGCGCATACATGTCACTAATTAACCAAGCGCAGAGCCATTCAGCTCCCTCTCAAGTTCCTAATTAGGTCTTTAATAACAAACAAACTCCAACCTTAGCAAGAGGCCCCCATTTGTCAGCTAGTCTAGGAGTATGCCTGTTTTTCTGTTTATGGTTGCTCTAAACTGTTTGCTCCTAATCTCAGGCTGGTCTCAAAGAAGGTAGAAAAGTCATGCCAAAGAGACCAAGAGCCCTTAAGGCTATCTTTGATGGTGATCTTGTTGGCTTTGGTAGGTAGAAGAGCCCTGAGCCCATAGGGACCCTAAACCTGTCCTGGTGACCTCTCATGCTGGGTGTCTGTGATGGTCAGGGATGCTATGTAGCTATACAACCAACCAGGACTTGAAGCTATAACTACATGCTGGCTTTGCCTTGGGTTCACCTTGCCAGCAACAAGTAAGTTAAGAAAAATACTCCCAGATGATTCTAGCATGAAGCACAGTTGCACTGACTCAAATCTTCAGGCTGACTTGCTCATCAGCAGTGATTAGCAGGTCTTTTGTTATTGAATTTGTGTATGTATGGTCTATCTATGTATTGTGGGTGTGTGCACATGGAGGGCACAGAGGCCAATGTCAAGTGTCTTCCTCTATTGTTCTCCACCTTAGTGAAGACAGGGTCTTTCAATGAACTTGGAGCTCACCTATTTGGCTAAGCAGGCTGACCAGTCAGCTCCAGGGATCCACCTATGTCTACCTCCCCAGGGCTGGGATTACAGATGCAGCTGTGCCTGGCTTTTATGTGAGCATCAGGGATCAGAACTCAGGGATCCACTTGCTTGCAAGAGCACGCAGGTCTCTATTAACGAACACCATCCACAAAGGCAGAACCCTAAAAGGTCCTACCAAGCACACTTAGTGCTGGGAATCTGACAGACTGAAAATGTGATTCTAACTCTGTAAGCACAAGGCCTGCCACCTTCATGCATCCAGCACTCGACAGCTGAATGTTCTCAAGTGCACACTCCACACCCCCACCAAATTCTCTATCACTGGGACGCTCCTGGCTTTCTCTGCAGGCTATCCTTAAGCCACTGTCATTTTCACTGCTTATGCCTCCTAGGACAAAAGATCACGAGCTTTGGATATAGCAGCAATACAGAGCTGCAGAGCTGATGTTACCTACCAGGGCTTATAAGTCTGAAATCCTCATTTAGTAGAGGTGGAAGCATGCCTGGAACCATGTCGTCTGATGCCCCGCCCTTCCTGCTATGGGTTTATCTTCTGAGCTATTTCTCACTCACAAGGCATCTCTGCCCAGGTACACCTCTCGGCCATTTGAACATCCACTTAGCTATTTGAACTTTGAAGGTCAGGACCTAGGGAACTGAGGTGATGAACTCGGCATGGTCCCTAGCATGTCATAATGAGTTTACTCTTCCAGACAGGCAAGGGAAAGAGAGGCTGGCAGGGGAGCCCCTGAAATCTCAGGGGATACTTCAGTGGAAGGTTCAAAGGTTGTCATGCTGGAATAAAAAGAAACCGTGAGGCCAAAGACAGTGAAATGAGACAAGGTGTTTCTTCCAATCATGGAGCTGCTGCTGGGCTTCTGGGCTTCTCTAGTGGGGAGAGGGGCTAGGTTTGTGCCTAATTGACTTTCAGAGTCCAGGGTACCCTGGGTGCTGTGTTTATCTGTAATGCAGAACTCTCCAAGGCCAGGGAACAGGGCCGGGCTGCTTTCCTCACACATCAGTCTCCACCACAGGCACCCACCCAGGCTTGCATTCACTGTTTGCCACGGGCCTGGACAGACCACTTTATTAATATTAATAAGTAGCCAGGAACAAAGGGCCCATTTATTTTTAGCCTTCTTTAATTGTGTAGTAATTACTCATCTACAAAACAAATGAGCCCCTGTTTGCTGTTGCTATGGTACCTGGTGCCCAAGCCTTTCTCCAAGAAGATTGGGCAAGGCGTCTGCTTCATCCATGGACACGCCCCTTTCTCCACCATTGGCCCACAGCAAAGCCCCAGCAACTGGGTAGCCAATGGTCTCCTTGCTCTAGGGCTGTGCTGTTTTTCCCAACCACTTTCCAGGTGCAGTTTGTCCTCGGCAAAGGGAAGGATGCTGACTCCTCCCTGCTGAGAAGTCTGCCTTCTCAGGGATTCCCTCCATTGCTCCATCACCTTGGACAGTGACTAACTTCCTTGAGGCGTATTTTAACCAAAGGTTCTCTTCAAATAATTCCATTCAGCCTGGCTCTCCATTGTGGGACCACACCTCTTCTGGGTCTCCTTTGTCTGACATTGGTCTGAATGGACACAGGGACCAGGTCAAAATGTCAGCCAAAGGACAGCCAGGCAGAACCATGGCGGTGAGGCTGCAACAGTAGCAGGTGCAAAAAACAAAAACACAACAACAAAAACCATAGCATGTCTCCCGAGACCACTTGTAAATGATTTTGGGTTATCGCCTCCCCTAAGGATAGGAGAATTGAGTGGGAGCAGCTGCGCCTTTCTGTTGAGTGTTTAAAAGTTGCAGTCTCGCTCAACCGTTGCTACACAGGTACAGCGCAGCGTGTGCTGATAGTGGCTGAGAACACAGGCTGATGGTGCAGGCTCAAATCCTGTCACTGCCACCTCAGATAAGCTACTATCTTCCCCGAGGCACAGTTTGTAATCTTTAAAATGGTAAGGGGACTGATGGCACCCATTATGGTTTCAGAATTAAGTGGAGTATGGCATGTGGGCTTGGCACACAGCACTTGGCTGGCTTATATAATGTGAGTGACTGCTGATGAACTGTTATTGTTGTATTATTAAAGCTGGGGAGTGGCTCTAGTATTCTCTCATTAACAAGACACCCTTCTTTAAGGGAACTTCCCAGAAGGTGTCTACTTTGAGATGTTGGCAGGAACTCTCCCATTCCACGCTAGAGCGGAAAGCGCTGTAGCTCTCTTACCCTCTGACAGACTAATCCCAACAGCCAATCACAGATGCAGTACTCTTTTGTCCCTTGCCCTATGGTGTCCCAAGCTGGAAAAGGGAGACCTTTCTATTAATATTCATAAGCATCCAGAAACAAAGGGCCCCTTTATTTTCTGTGCACTTTAATTGCACAGCAATTACTTGTCTATACTATCTATACTAAGATTGCAGCCTTGGCTTATTTCATCTCCTGCAGGACTGACGGCCTGTCTCGTATGGAAGGGCTGTCATCAACCATACTGGTGTCCAGGTGTTGCGGTGCAAACCTTTAATCCTAGCACTTAGGCAGAGGCAGTTAGATCTCTGTGAGTTGGAGGCCAGCCTGGTCTACAGAGTGAGTTTCAGGACAACCAGAACTACCCTGCTTCAATGTGTGTGTGTGTGTGTGTGGGGGGGGTGTGCTTTTCCATTTGTGCTTGTGTGTGAGTGCACACTGGTGTATGCACCTGTAGCAGCTGGAGGTTGATGTCAGGTGTCTTCTATTGCCTTCAGCTTATTTTTTTGAGGCATGGTCTCTCACTAAGCTTGGTGCTCACCAAGTGGCTGGACTGGCTTGGCCCGTGAGCCACTGACATCTTCTGTTTCTGCCTCCCCATTGCCGCACCTGGCCTCTTCACATGGATGATGGAGATCTGAACTCCGGTCCTCATGCATGTGCAACCAGGACTTTACCAGCTGAGCCATCTCCCAGTCCATGGAGTCATTTTAGTGACTCAACCTCAACTGCCATTCAGAAGTCACCAAGAAGCAAGGTGGCTGAGGACACAGAACAGAGGCTAGGGAACCCAGGTAGGGGTCACCAGGTATGGCTTTCTGCCTTTCTGCTAGAAGGACAAGAAATGGCCTAGCAGTAAGAATGAGGGCAGTGTGTACCATGAGGGCAAAGGAATGGGAACCAACAGTCCAAGGAAGGCAGTGGGTGACAACTTGTCAGTGAAAGTAGAGGACATGTGGGGCAATGGTGTCCCTGTCAAGGAATGTGTAGTGTGTCTGTCTTCCAGAGTCCCAGGAGCACACACAGCCTCGCCTCCTGGACTAAGGGGATGGAGCCTAGTCATCTTTCTTAGATGGTTTTGTCTTTCCCAGTCTACTGCCAAGAAGAATTTGAACCAACCCCCAGGCCACAATGTGGGCATCGTGACTCTCGACTGGCTTCAAGGTAGTCCAGTCTCATTAAGTCTGTATTACACTACCTAGTGCCACTCTCCCACTCCCAACCTCTCAAGGCCAGGCTTCTCTCCTGGCTTTGCTGGGCACTCTCTGACCATTCAGGAATATAGCTAGATCTCAAATTTGGCTGTGTGATCTGTCCTCCCTAGAGGCTGTGAGTCTCCACAGGGCAAAGACATACCACAGAATCCTTCTGCATTCCGCCCTAGTTGCCATCACCATGGAGGTCTCCTACTCTTCTCTATGCGATGAGCTCAGAGCTAGCTCACCATGGTGATGGAGACAGATGTACATCCAGGGCTATACTATGTAAGAATTATTTGTGACTTGTCTGCCTCTTCCACTCTAACCTGGACAAGGCTGCCAGGGTATGCCAAGCATGAACACCTGGTGTCGCCTACTGGTTTCCCTTCTTGTTGTCAATGTGAATCTAGGCTCCACAGCTGGGTACCAAGAACCCTCTACTCTGGTTCTGTCCAGCTCTGTAGCCTCATTAGCTGTCCCCCCCCCCCCCAACACTGCATTTAATTCTCCAGCCACAGGGAATCATTTGCAAGGCCTCAAATGCATTTTTTTCTGTTCTAGACGTTAATCACATCCCTCCTGTGCTATTCCTCCACATGGAACAGATTTCTGTGACTGGCTTTTTGGTATCATATTGCCATTAATTACCCATTGCCTTCACACCAGGCTGGCAGGTCCTTAAGGGTGTGGACGGCACTTGTGTTCATCCATGAACCCTCAGGAGCGTGGTAGGTGCCTCTGGTTGTTATGACAACTTAATTTTCTTTCTCCTTATCAGTCCCCAAGTTTTCTTTTGGGACTTGGTCCTCCCCACAACCCCCATGTACAAACGCCATTTGGTTTAGAAGGAGATAGGTTGAATGTACAGTGATTGGTTCTTATAACACAAGCCTTAGCCAATCAGCATAAAGCTCCTGCAGTTTTGCTAAAAGTCTGGGCCACCTTCTGCATTGCCTTGCACTGCACTGCACTGAGTTTTTGAGGCAGGTGTCATGCAGCTCAGGCTGGCTTGTATTGGTTATGTAGCCAAGGCCCTGAACTTAACTGGATGCCATTCTTCTGGGTTTGTACAATACTAGGGATCAAACCCAGGACTTCTTGCATGCCAGGTTAAGAACACTACCAACTGCACTACACCTCCAGCTCCACCTCCTTCTTTACACAGGACAGAGTGACCACCTTCCAGGAATTCTCACACCCCTCAGTACCTCCACCAGCGGGAGCGGGTCTCTAGGCCCCTGCCCAATATGCTCTCCTCAATTGTACCCAGGAGACCTACTGCACTTTCCACCACTCCTCTAGAGCACAGGAGTGCCGGCCAACCCACTCAAGGGAGAGGCAGGAACACGTCATCCACTGAAAACCATTCCACTGATTTAAAGACCATTAACATTCCCTCACTCCATTCGCTTCAGGATTAACTTACACTTCGGTCTGGACTTTAAGGCTAGTCACTAATTGCTCTAGAGTTGATTTATCAAGTGCATGGTATTTCTATTACAAAATTATTGATTGTAGCTGATGTATTGTATCCTCCACAGGGCTGATCCAAAAGCCCTTGGAAAATGAACGAAGCTGAGGGCAGCGGCAGGAACCTATTAGAGATTCAGTGACTTAAAACCTACCACCAGTCTTCACAGTTAAAGTCCTGCATCTCTTAGAGATGAAAATTTTAATGACAAGCTGGGAAATGAGGTGTTTTCCAGAATGTAGGCCAGGGACCTGAGAGATGGACACTGAAGTGACACCCTGTGGGTAAGGTAAATCTAGCTAGTTTCAGTACCTAGTCCTGATGGGCCAGAGCATTCTTTCTCTCTGGGCCACTGTACTGATTCTATTTATGGCAACAAAGTGACTGGATCCTAACAAGAGGCTCTCTCCATGACTTTCCCCACACATAGGCTACAGCTCCCAAATGGATGTTTGTTGCTAACACAGGGAGGTTGACAGGAAAGTAGAGAGAGCTGTCTTGTGTCTCCCCACCTCTCATCCCCCATCAGATCTTGCTGACAGAAGTGCAGAAAAGCTATTTGCAGAGGTGAAGGCACACACAGATCCTTTTCCCTCTCTGTGTGTGGTACATGCATGTGTGTAGGTGTACTTACCTGTGTGTGTGTGTGTGTGTGTGTGTGTGTGTGTGTGTGTGTGTGTGTGTGTGTGTGTGTGTGTGTATGCACGTGTGCAGGTATACTTAACTGTGTGTGTGTGTACATGTGTAAAGAGGCCAGAGGTTGATGGCAGGTATTTTCCTTTATTGCTTTTCACCTTATTTTTTGAGACAGGGTCTATCACTGAACCTGGAGCTTGCTATTTTAGCTACACTGGCTGTCCCAGGGGCCTCCAGGATCTGGCTGTGTGTCCACCTAATGCTGGAGGATACAGGTATATGCTGCCACATGTTGCTCTATCTGGTTTTTCCAAGGTCTGGAGATCTGAACTCAGATCCTCATGTTTTCGAGGCACATACTTTACCCACTAAGCCATCTCTCCAGCTCACTTTTCTGTTTTAAAACAAAGTTGGAAGTGGTCGTTATCGGGCCAGAGACCACACTGTGAGAAACGGACTCTCCTGAAAGCCACAATGTACCTGCTATGTCCTCTGGATCGAGGCTACAGGATGTCCTCCAGCATGTGGGGATAGAGGTGGAGGGCTTTGAGACACTTTCACAAAGGTGGCAGCAGAGATTCAGAGCCATCTCAGAAGGGCTGGGATGTCTGTGCCAGTTTCTTGGGCCTTAATCTCCTCCTCTGGTTCAAGAGAGGCTGCATGGTCCTGGGATAGGCATGCTAGTCTGTCCACCTGCCTTCTGGGATGGAGCTCTAAGGTTTCCAGACTACAGGCACCATAGCCTCCTCCTCAGCAAACCCATCCCAGGATGCAGGATGCAGGATGCAGGTCAGTAGCCTGGGGTTCTGCCCTCTGGTTCTGCTCCCAATTGCTGCCCCCACTCCCTAGCCCCAGGTCAGTTTGCATCTGCAGCAGCATCGAAGCCTAGACTCAGCCATTTTCTTCTGCCTGCCTCCCCTGTCCCCAGGGGGACCTTGCAGGAAGGATGGCTCCTCCTGAATTTTTCCACCTGGAGCCTTGGTGTCCTCATTCTGTCTGCTCTGGCACATGCTCAGTTCCTATGTGTTCAAACTCTGCCAGAGCATCGAAGCTTTTTTTTCTCCCCCATGAGGCTTCTGTTTTGTTCTATCATGACATAGCCTTTTGAAGATGGCTATGGATTCTGTGACCTTTTTCCAATTTCTGTGTCCCATGGTAGATTACCTGATCCTATAGGTTCTATCCCATGGCCGGATCAGATGTCATGCACCCTGACACGCAGGTCTGGGTACTAATTACTATTCTCACTTCATATGGTCTTAGAAAGCTAGGGTCAAAAGCTCCGAGGTCTCTGGCACTCCCTTATGGCTTATCACACATGCAGAGAAGACAGTGTGTTCAAAGATGGTTGACCACACATGCCCCAAGTAGAAAACAAAGGTCCCCCCTGCAAGAAAACCCCTCTAGGGAGACCTAGGGGGAAACTGAGTGGCCTCTTCTTTGGCTGTCACAGGCCCATCACGCTTCTCTCTTCCCTGCAAAGCTGTGCCAGTCACCTTCCCACTAGGGATGCTGGGCCATCACCAAGGGATGCTGGGCCATCACTCACCCCACTGGCCCCTTTCATTATCACCACTCATAAGAGGCAATGTCAACATCAACCAGGGACAAATGTACTCCCTGTCTGCAGGGGCTGGTGCTCCCAATCCCTTCCCTACCATATCTTACCTCCCCCGACCCACAGGAGCAGATGACACAGGCTGACCATTTCATAGGGACCTGTGTCCCTGAAGGGCTCAAGGAGAAGCTGAGCTTAGAGAAGCCTGACTGATGGTCTTAAAACAGAACAAAACAAGAAAAGATTTGTTGCTTTGGTCAAGAACAGTGTGGGGAAGATCAGACCTTGGAAGAACCAGATGACTCCTTCCAACCCTGGCTCCACTGGCGTCTGCTATGGTGAGGCTAGAGCTGAGGGTGGTGACCCAGTTCTAGACTGGGAGAGTGGGGATCGTGAGGAGAGGTGGTGGTGGCTGATGGCGAGAACATGGATCCAAGCCCCTTGGCAACATTGAAAACATGGAACCCCTTCTCTTTCCTAGTCCCCATGCTATCTTTCAGACGGCGGTGTTGGGCCGCGCCTTCGGAGACCCTGTAATATCAACTCAACAATGCATTTTCTACAACTACAGCTACAGCTACCAGGACATCTACTACAATGCATGCATTTAGTTCAGTCCCACAGATACATACAATCTAAGAACAGGCAAGGGAGGTGTGAAATGTTTTACTAGACAACAGGTGTTTTGGAGTTGTAACTGATAAAAAAAATAGAAAACGAAAGTGTACAAAAAAAAAAAAAAGAGACATTTCTCGAGAGTTGGGTATGAGTTTGTTTCTTGAACTGTTTCATCTGAACAAGCAAAACATGCAAACCAGCTGGTACTAACAGGAAGCTGGACACTGAGAGAGGATTAATAGGTGTGGACAAACCTTCCCGCTGAGCGTGTTCAGAAGAGTGTTTGAGAGGAGGTGTGCAGGTCCTAGTGTAAGAGGCGGGAAAGTATGCCTCAGAGACACTCTCTCACCGCAGCCCCAACCAAGCAAGAGAAAAGACAACAGAAACATGACTGCTCACACTCACCACCACCATCAGGAGCTCACGGCACTAGACTGGAATAAAGCTGGCAAGTATAAAGTACAGTAAGGAGTCCTGGCTGGGGCCTGAGGGTGGGCATGGGTAGGTGGGTGATACCAGGGGGTGCTCTGCAAGTTCTAAGAGTGATACACAGACCCACCCATGAGGTCACCCCCCCCAAAATAAAAGTACCCTGAAAATTGGTACTGCTGTCCTCAGGTTGGGGAGAGGGGCGGTCAATTGTCAAACTGGATTTATGTTTGGATGGGACGTGATGGGGGGTGGTGCCGCTGGAACTGAATGAGTACGATCAAAATAAACAAACTCTTGACTGAGCACAAGAAAGGATGATGTTTCAGACTTCCAGGTGAACGTGAAAGAAAAGTGACCACTGATAGTGAAGTTATCTAGGAGTCGGCAGAGGCAGCCCCGGCTGGGACACCTGTGCCCTGCTCACCTCAGGCTCTGGGGGAAGTAAGAAAAGGTAGGCAGGCTAGCCCAGAGAAACAGGCTGAGGCAGAAGCTCAAGGCTCCCCCTTGACTACCTCGATACCACAGCCCTGACAGACACAAGTTGCCACCCTGAGAAAGAGCCAAGCTACCTCCCACCCCCATGGCCCTCAGCAGGTGCTTCCTAACACGGGAAGGGAAGTCAAAACGAAGGGGTGGGGGTGGAGTGGGTTGAGAACTAAAACGGGGGGAGGGGGGAGGCTAGATAAAAATAATGACAAAAATGTTGCCTTCCACAAGATATCTAATCCCTAAGCCAAGTCCAGGAGTTCCTGGAGAGACCACATTTCCTGGAGTCTGTAGTCACTTGTCAGGTGTGGCATGGTACCAGGCTCCAGGAAGGTAATCCATGGGTTCTAATGAGTTTGTGAGGACCCCTGATGCAGGCTGCTTGCTCAGGAGGCCTGGGGAGCATCCTTAGCTTTGGGGGAAGAGCTGGAGGTGGGGTGGGGCAAGGTTTGAGGAGCTGGTACTGGGAAATCTGGATTATCAGTGCCTTGGAACCCTATGGGTGCATGTACTGATGTGTGGCCTTCCCCAAATTCACAGCAGAGTGTTTGCCAATGAAGGGCCACTCAAGATAAATTAACTGGCCAACCTTCCAGGCTCAGAGTTAAGCTCATCTTCTTGAGGGAATACGGTTACAGTCCCCCTATGGGCCAAAATGTATTAAAAAGGCAGTTTCCTTCCCCAACTTTACAGCCTTGGTCCAGGTCCTAAGGTGGGGCTCTGGGCTGGGCTATGTAGTCTCCAAGAGCGGATGAGACCACGTTTTCTCTACAGTGGGCACAGCCCAAGCCTACAGCCACTAGGCAGCACTGGGGGTTTGCCCTTGGGTGGGTACCTCAAGCTGAGGATTTACTCTTTGTACTAACCCAGGCTGGGGTGGGCAGGGGTTTGGGGAGCATACTCCTGAATACGATTCACTAACAGTGCAGCAATGAGCATGGCTGACCTTGATGGCCTGTGGGAGATTTGGCTCCCGATGGAAATGGCTACAAATAAAACACCACTGATCCTGGAAACAAAATGTGTGGTTGGAGATGACCTTGAGGGTTAGGAGTTAGAGGGGTGGGTGAGTGGGGCTCCCGCCTGGCTCTGGGAGGGGGGTCTGTGGAGGGCAGGGGTGGCAGAAGGGGATACAGACTGGGAGGCAGCTCTCAGACTTGCAAAGAATCCCATACTGCCCTTTAAACTTGCCATGAAGTCAAGGGGGACGGGGTGGGGTGGGGAGAGAGGCAGGGTTAATTTCGGGTTAAAGTTTAGTTTCATAATCCAAAAGTTATCAAAAGGAAGAAACTGAACAGAGAAAACAAACAACAACACTCACAAATTTCAAGACTGTTCTTTTGATCTTTCTCCCCTCCCAGGCACAGGTAGGAATGAGGCTTCTTGTTTTCATTCCCCCCAAAACACTCAAGTTAACAACCCCACAACCAGAAACAGGAAGATATGATGCAACTGTGCACCCTTCCTAGGGCCTGGGAGTGGGGGACACCGAGGGACACTGGCCAGAGGGCAAGGCGGTGCCTTCAGAGACTAGAGTGGCTGGAAGTTGAAGGTGCCCAGCTATCTGGACTTCCCAGCCTGTCTGCCAATCACCAGCTCTCTGGTCAACTGCCCCTCCGTAGTCCCCCCACCCTCAATTAATTCCCTGCCCAGGCCCCCCAAAACTCCAGCGGGTATCTTGGGGGAAGAGGATCCTTTGTAGCTCGGAGGCAGTGCCAGTTTGCATGGAACGGATTTTCTCTGACATATTCTAATGAGCCTCACCGTGCCAATTTGGGTTTTTGGCATTTGCCCTCTGGGCTTTTAACGCTCCACTTTCTGGTACCTTCACCAGCACCCCATCCTGCCCATGTTCAATTAGTGCTCCAGTGACCTGCTCATGGGGTGTGGTTGGGGTGGCAGGGCAGGGTAAAAGAGCTGGAGCCAAACTACTCAAGAAGAAGGGGCTAGGTGGAGAGATCAGCTGTCACCAGGGATGCCCAGTGCATGGCAGAAAGCCCGTGGCACTCATGGTGGGGTGACACACCCCAGTTCTGGCTGGACCTTACAGTATTGCTAGGGAAGTGTTCCCTGGCCACTGAAGGGTTCCAGATCTTTTTAAAGGCTAGGATATGGTCATGGGAGAGAAAGCTCCAATTTTGTTAGTGCTGCCTGACTTAGAAGGTGGGGCAACAGGGATTTGGGCTACAACAGCTTTACTCCTTTTCTGACCTCAAGGATTGGTCCATATCTGGCTTCAAGGGCTCTGGAAGTTGGTTGAGCCAGAGTAAAAAGCACACCTGCCAGGCTTGGCTGGAGAGAGCCTACTTAGTATCTCTTTGGCCAGGTCAGAGACCCAAGGAAAGGAACCTTCTGAACCTGCCAAAGCCAAGGACGGCAGTGACCAGAATGCCTTGAAATTGGGCTTGGAAAGCCAAAGGGGAAGACAGTTTCTCTTTGTTAATGGGCGCACAATTCTGCTTGAGGTTTGTAGTCCCCTAACTGTGGCTGACTACTATAGGAACAGCCCTGGGTGGCTGGGCCTTGGTGGTGCCTCCATGTCCCCAACCCCTCCCCTAGGCTGTGGTGAGAGGGGTGCTGGACAGATGCAGCCACACAGATTGGCAGGGCTTTTACCTTCCCCTGCATACGAGGCATGCCTGGGAGCCGCCTGCCCCGCACACCTTCCTACCTGATCCTCGAGCCGCTGCCACTGCCGCCGCCGCCACTGGTCCATAAGCCGCTGCTGGGAAGCCTGGAGAGAGGGAGGAGCAGAGTCAGAAGGAGCCAGAGAGGACCCCAGGTCACACAAAAAGACAGATGGGAAGAGCTTCACAGACAGCGCTGGGGGATACAGGTCAGCAGCTCTCAGGCTTCTGGAAGGCACGATATCTTTAGATGTTTGAATCTCACACACTGGTCATTCCAGAAGTGCATTATAGGAAGCACATGGCAGTAACTCGAATATGAGCAGGACCTGTGTCTTCCGAGGATTGAGCTGCGGTCTCTGTTGACCCCACACTGACACATTGATGATGACCCAGGCTGGCCTGCTACTCCTTACAGGGACTCTGGTGGTGGGGTCAGCTGGAGCTCCAAGGTGGGAAGCACCTCGGCCTGGCTTCTTCATGGAAAAGGCACCAGGGCCTGCCTAGAGATGGCTTTACTCCTGAAAGTTCTCCAAAGGTCTGGTCATCTGAGCTCTAGAGTGGTCAAAACTTCTCATCAGAAGAGCCACGGCCCCAGGCTCAGGGCAAAGCATTTAGGTGTTCCTGGGTGAGTATATACATAGGGCCAGATGTCAGACAGCTGAGGGACTCTACCTGGGGTGAACCCTGTGGTTCTGAATGTCTTCCTTAGTGTTTCGATCTTCCCAGAGTTGTGTTATTACCTCATCCCTCTGTGGTGCTGGAGATGGAACCCTGGGCTTTGCATATGTCAGATAAATGAACTACCACCGACTATACCCCACCCTATGGCAATAACAGGGAACTTAGATGTGACTCCAGTGTATGAGGCCACCCTCAGATGAAGCCAGCTTAGAGTGTCCCCTCCCCGCCACCCAGGGATCCTTTTGGTTAAGATTTGCACTGTCTAGCAAAGCTAGGCCAGGCAGGATGAAGGTGAGGCCAAGCACGTGGCTGCAAAATGTCCACATCAAAGAAGAGGCGGGCAGAGTCTTCCCCTCTCCTGGGCTTCTCTGACCACTAACCTGACACACAAGTCACGCACTGGAGCACAAACAGACATACTTCCACATACATAAAGACAAATATCTTCTTGCTACCAGGTAGACATTTGCAGCCTGACCCCAAGACCCACTTCCAGGGCTATTCTTTAAATGATGCACCAGAAGCCCTGGCAAACCCACCAAACTGCTCCCAAAGGAGCTGCTTGACTTTAGCCACAGAGCCTGTCCCACTGATGAGGCACTTCTACAGGACGAGGGAAAAAGAAGACATGCACCGGAAGAGCAGGGAGCAGAGAGGCAAAGAGAGGAGGAACGTCCTCCACACAGAGCGAACTAGAAGCTCACTAAACTCTAAGACTATGGTCCGAGCTACATGGTTCTACGAGGGCAAGACGTTCAAAAGGGAAAAGAGCTACTCTAAAAAGGTCACGCTAAGCTACTTAAAATGCCAACGAAAAGAGACATACTTGCATTTAAATATGGTAATAGGGCTGTTGAAGGGGAAAAAGAAAGATCCAGGTGAAATAATTGTACACGGTTCTCCCAGGCTGGGAATGAGTGTCCCAGCGCCCATGAAGACCTTGCTGCTCCCTTCCCAGAGGGAGCCCGGGACGGGACTTCCCCACCTAGTCCTCTCCCCAGCTCTTCCACGCAGGCTCTAGATTTCTGAAGATGGTGCTGGTGGAAAGCGCTGAAGGAAAATAAGGAAGAAGTCAGGTTATTTCTCCTTGTCCCAACCTCTGTCCACCCAGCCTCCTGCTGCAGGCCCAGAGCAGGGCTTGGGGTACTAGGGAGAAGAAGCAGCGGGGAGAGGAAGGGTTCTTTGTGCTTTCTTACCCCAGACATAACAGAGGAGGTTTCCTTGGGAGCGGCAGAAGAGCTTGGTTGGAGGGAGAGAGTATGGTCAGCAAGATTTGTTAACAAAAGGCCTATTTTTTAGGGTTAAGCAGTTTGGACAAGAAGCCAGAGAGAAAGAGGGAGAATTAAAACAAAACAAAAAAAAAAATAAAACAAACAAAAACCTTGCCCCCAAAAGGAAATGCATCATCCTTCAGCTCAGATAAAGGCGTCTGCTGGGGATGGAATACTCTTCCAGGGATGGAGGTTTCCTCAGTCACTGATGTGAACTAAGGAAGCTTTACCAGAGGCGGCTGCAGAGAGAGCCACTGTGTGTGTAGGTGGCAGCCCTGGCATCGTCACCTCAGTCTTTCAGTTCTTCCCAATGTCTGGGAGTGAGCCAGTATAATGGGAGTCCTGTCAAATCTCTCTCCAGCTACCAGCCCCATGGTGTACGGGAGAGAACACTCCCTAGACAGGGCCTGTTCTGCATTCTCCACAGCAGAAGTCATGGTTATGTGGCCACAAGGACGTTGGGACCTATCTGAGTTCCTTATGGGGAGGAGTGACCTGTAACCCTTCACCCGGCCTTTTCTTTCCTACTGCCACGTTAAAGCTAAATTTCTGCCGCTCAACGTACTAGCATATATTCTGTTTACCTCTAATGATGACAACTGCCCAAATGGACATGATATATTAGCAATGAATCCAGCAGATGGGGAGGAATGGAAGCTACAGGATGGCTATCTGTGAACAGAAATGTACCACGTTCCTCCGTCTGGGAACCTTCCAGTCCTAGACAAGATGCCTGGATTGAAACAAGGCTGATGGAGGGATTTTAGGTGAGGACAGACTATCATGTAGCATTCTTGGTGGATGGGGTCAGAGCCAGAGACCCATTCCTCAGCAAGTTCGGCCTCCAGCCCTGGCTGACCTCCCCCCCTGCCCTCTTGCTTGCTGTGTGACTTGGGCAGGGTGCATTACTTCTCTAAGTGTAAGGCAGGCTGGCTGGCAAGGTGACCTTTACAGTCCCTTAGCTGTGGGTCTTGCATGAGTCTGTCTATTTATGAAGACAATGCTAAGTCCTCTGGGGTTGATGGTAACAAAACTTTGAGGTTAGTGACTTGTCTAGGTGAAAGACATCGCCATATCACTGGCAGTGATCGACACACTTTGATAGACTTTTGGGAGTCATGACATCACTGCAAATAATAAGTCAATAGCGGTTTTTTTAAAATTATGATGCCGCACCTACTTTTTTCCTGCTTACTGGGTTCTGTATTATCTAAGTACAGCTATTTTTATATGCATATCTTATTTCTCTTGCTGGGTGACAATCTCTTCTAGGACAGGATTCAGTCACATGGCCCATTTAGGCTCCAGCTCCTAGTCTTCCCAAACTTTAGCTGACCAGGATATGTTGCTACGGTGTGTGAGGGAGGGCTGGGAGTTGCTCCTACGGCTCAAGTGTAGATAAGGATAGCACTACCTGCCAGTCCAGCAACCTGACCCCTCCAGTTCTCCAGCCCCAGGATGGCAACTCACATACTCTGAGGAACAAGGTAAACACAACAAAGGATGCAGTACATAGGAGTGTCTGACTCTGCCCAAAACATGTTGATTTGAGATGGTTCTCTCTGGTTTGAGAACCATAAGGTACTACCTGGTTTATAGTGTCTACACAAACTTATACCCCTGAGGATCATGGCTGACTCAGCCTTTGGTACAGCCAGGCATTGGGGCCTTTAAAAGCTTCTCAGGACAGAGTCAATGCTAAGGACCTTTGGCAATAGATGTCACGACACTGGCTGGCGGAATGGCTCAATGGGGAAAACAGTGCTGATAAACCTGAGTTTGTGTCTCTGATCCCATGTATGAAGCTGGATGTGGTGGAGCCCACGAGCCAGCTAGTCTGCAGTAGGCCAGAACAAGAAGGTCCTTGAACCTTCAACAGTGTGAAAACAGAGAACAAACTCCTGAAGGTTGTTCACTGACTTCCACATGTGCAAATAACAAGTAAAACAGTAATGTATTTTGTTGTTTTGTTTTTTGAGATAATTTTCTTGTGTAGCCCCTGCTCTGCGGGAACTAGCTCTGTAGATCAGGCTGGCCTCAAATTCAAAGAGATCCACCTGCCTCTGTCTCCCAAGCGCTGCTATTAAAGGCAAGCACCACCACAGCTTGGCTAATAACAAACTTAAAAAAAGTCAAGTCCTGGGCACAGCTGTATACTCAGTCACCTTTTCTATCTCACAAGACAAGGGGCCTCCTGAGGCAGCCAATCCTGTGGCCAATCCTTTTCAGAACAGCAGGTTCCAATCGTGCCTAGAGGAACTTCAAAAAAACAAAAACAAAACAAAACAACAACAACAAAAAAAACAGGTTGTCCTGGCCCCACCCTCATCAACAGAATCAAATCTTCTGGAAGTTTCTGACATACAATGTAGACAGAGAAGCCATGAGTGACAGGTAGCCATGGGACCTTTTGCAAACCCTTGAAAAGGCGTTGCTTCCTGTCTGGTTGACTGGGCCGTCAAAGGTCTTTCTGGTTCCATTCCCCATAGTCGTTGGAAGAGATGTGGGCTTGGGGGCTACTGCTGGAGTTCCAGTTGAGTCACTACTATTTCTGTGACCCGGGATGGGTCGTGGATCCCCCAAAGGATGAAGAGAATTCTGAATGGAGCTCCTCACAGCTGCGGGAGCTATGACTTGGGAGCTCGTTCTTCAAGCCCCACATGAACAGTCTTTTCTCGGTTTGCCTGATCACATTCCCTCCCTCAGTACATCCTGCCTCTCCCTACAAGTAGTTTCTATAGCTGGTTCAAACAGTCTTGGCTAATCTCACGTTGCTTCCCTGAATCCAAACACTGGAAAATAAGCCACCAAAAGAAGAAACTGTTACCCAGAATGTAGGAAACATGTCCTACACGAGTTTGGAAACATTGCCATCTGCCACCCTGGCTGGCCCAGGCTGCTTAGGCCTGCCTGGGGTGGCAGGGCTCAGCGTTTCACAGGAAATTCACAACTCTGACTTCTGGGTGAGGCTGGAAGAAAGCTGGGCGGCACATAATTGGAGCTAGGGGAACCAGAGGTTCACACCAGAACGGAGGCTCCCAAGAGGAGGCGAAGCTAATCACCAAAGGGACACATTTCCAAGATCAAACAGAAATGGTCTGCTTTGACGGAAGCTGATGCGAGTTCATTTCAAAAAGAACAGAATAAGCCCTGAGCTCCTGGCATCCAAAACAGGAACCTGACTTAAGACAGGCTGTTTGAGAAGTGAGACCAGTTTTCCCAGGAGGTCCCAACGGTTGTGCAGATCCCTTAGACAGTTGAGGGGGCCGGGGGGCCTCGGCTTGAGGCAGGAGGATTCTGAAATGAACAGGGCTAAGGATGCCTCACCGCTGACTCTTGGCTACAGCAGAGGAAATACATAATTTAGAACCTGACAGCTGTCCCTGGGGAGGAAGCAGAGGAGCCAAACTGGAAAACCAAAGTTGTCTGTGGCCAAGGGTAAAGGGGTAGACAGATCGGGCTTGCTTTCTTCAGGGTGCTAGCTCCTAAAATATGGAAGGCAGGGGTAAAACATGTTCCCACCTCACCCTGGATGAGTTCTAACATGATCACTGTTTAACACGTGAACTCTCTAGATGTTTGGTGGAAATAAAGGAAGGTACATCACGATGCATCTGTGAAGTGGCAAAAGGTTTTTTAGCAATATTCTTCTTCCCTTTCCTTTTAAATATTGAACCCAGGGCATTGTGCAAGCTAGGCAAACCCTCTACCATGGAGCTACATCTCTAATCTGGAACTCTGAAGAGCCTTGCCTCAACCTTTGGATTTTCCCCTGAGCAGAGATGGTATCCAAAGCACCCGGTCCAGAGATGCCAGGGCAGACAGTTTCCATGCTGTGGGGGATGGGAGTGGAGTGCCAGATGTTCACTTATAGAGATGGGACCAAGGGCAGAGCAGGAGCTTCGGGAAAGCAGGAAGTTCTGGCTCTCCCACACTGGCTGTTCTGGTCTGTAGAAGCGGCAGTGGGAACCCTAAAGAGGAGGGTCTGTTGAGCAACCCACCTCCCCATAGGAGGAAACTAGGGCCAAGCATATCAAATCAAAATGGCCCAGACCATGTTGGAAGAGACATGATTTTGGCTTTTGGCTTTCTCGGTCTATTCCGTGTTTGAAAAACCTATTTTGTGGGGCTGCTGTGAGGAGTCAAGGAG